>NW_020290623.1:588839-676636 GCF_003184585.1 Aspergillus saccharolyticus JOP 1030-1 | reverse complement strand
TTCTTTTTTTTTTTCTTTTTTCTTTTCTTTTTTTCTTCTACTTTTATTTTTCCTCCTCCCAATTCGCATAGCATGAAGGTAGTCCGTAGTTAGAAAAATAAGTTAGAAAGACAGGCAGAGTAGTCAGTCATTTATAGTCGTCAGTAAGTTTGTAGTCGTAGTAGTGGTAGTTAGTTGTAGTATGACGGACGACGACGGGCTTATCGTCCATTCCTGCCCATGACTGCCGAAGCCCGTCACCACTCGTTATGCACTCAGTCTATATTCTTTGCTCCCTCTTCAGTCTCTTCGCCCCGTCGTCTTCTTTTCTGCCGCAATTCGCCTTCTTCCCCTTTCTCTCTCTCCTTCTCTCTCTCTCTCTCTCCTTCTCTGCTCTGTCTCTCTGCCTTCTCGTCTCTCCCTTCCCCTCCTTTTCAATTCCTCCTCCCTTCTCTGGCGTGGTGGCAACATTCTCCAGTTCTTCTCCGCGTGGAGCCCACTACCTTTTTCGCAATCCCTTCATTCTGGTCAATGCTTATGTGCACGACTCGGTACAGCGACGAACCTCCCGCAAAAGAGAATCCCTTTCTTGGTGCAACCCACCGCAAAGCTGCAGCCCCTCCTGTCGGCCTCGGGAGTATTAAGTTCTTGTATGGCTTCAAACTAGCACCCACTCCAACACATCCATCTGTCCGCACCAGGGACTACCGCAACACTACCGCGTCTAGACTAGATGTCCCCACGGTTGACCATCGCTCCAACTTTATTTATGTCTCTGGAACATTGAGTCTCTGACCCAATACATTATTGGTGCGATTGAATACAGCTACTATTTTATTTTACCTTTCGTCGCCATTGCGGATAATCGCCCCTCTCTTCCCCTCCCCCTCCCTCGCTCTCCCACTTGTTCTAGAGGGTCGGCGTCTCGGGAATTTTGCGCTCTTTTTTCGGGATCTAGTTGATTTTGCAAAATTTCCGTGTCGCTCTTATTGACTGCTGAGTCGCATCTATCTAAGAGAAGGGTGTTGGTTTTGTTCTTGTCAAGTTTTTGTTGTCTGTCTTGCCTCGCATCATCATCATCATCATCCTCCTGTTCTTTGCTCTTCCCCTCCACCAGCCAGCCGGACGGGCCTGGCCATTATCTGGCGCGCGCGCGCGCAAACTACTTCCACCATCAATTGTCTTCGCCTTATGAGGTTGCATTGCAGGTGTCGGCATGCAGGCGCATTATTTTCGCTCGTCAACTAGCCCGAACCAGCCGGGAGGGTCGTATGAGCTTCCCCCTGTCCACGCGGTGACTTCGCCGCCAGCGCCTCTTCTTCAACCGCCCGGCCCACCACCACCCGCGGCGGCTTCGTTGCTTTCCGCACCGCCCAGTCGACCCGACAGTGGACTGCGGATGGGGATGTCCCAGCTGCTGCAACCCTTGGCTCAACAGTTGCCAACCCCGCAACCCTCCACTGCCGTTACTTCCCTTCCGCCTTACTCGCGTTCGTATGAGTCCAGTGGTTCGCCCGCAGAGGGGGCTTCGATCCTCGCCGATGCGTCTTCACTCTCCGGACAGGGTCCGGGAATGCTACAGCCGGTAGGTGGTGTGTCCGCTGGACCGCAACCGCATCATCAGCAATCACAGCAGCCTCTGCAGCAGAAGAGGGCGTATCGGCAGCGGAGAAAGGACCCTAGTTGCGATGCGTGTCGGGAGCGCAAGGTCAAGGTATGGTTACGCCGTAGCCCTGTTACTCTGCTCTCGCATTGACCTTCCGCCCAGTGTGACGCCTCCGAGTCGTCCAGTTGCACAGAATGCACCAACCGCAAGGTGCGCTGCCAATTCACTAAGGAAACCAACAGGCGCATGTCGTCTATTAAGTTCGTGTTACGGTTCCCTCCGTGACCACACACATGCTAACTGACTGGTAGACAAGTGCAAGACCTGGAAAAGCAACTGCTGTCAACCAAGCAGCAACTTCAGCAGCTACGATCGGGGATGCTGAGGTCGGACAATCTAATGGATCTCGACATCGATGCAACGGGCCAACCGCAACTGAAGCTACCGGACATCGGATACCGTCCCCCGCGCCGACCAAAGGCGCCCTTGATGCAGGATCTGACCGAGGCACGAGTCAACCTGCGCAGGTACGGTCGAGGAATCCTCAAAGTGCCCCCTCCCTATCGTCAACGGGGCCCCAAGTCCTTGCTCACCACGGATCCCCCACAACTCCCACCAAAAGAAGTGGCCAATCGCTTGCTCGGTCAATACTATTCTTGCATCCATTCCATCCTTCCGGTGATTCACTGGCCGACTTTTGTGGCGGAGTACGAGGAAGTCTATCAAGCAGGGTCGCTCTTAGGTGTGTCTCGAGAATGGGCGGCCGTTTTGTTTGGAGTCTTTGCATGCGGCTCCCTTCATACCCTGGAACGGAATCGAGAACAAGAAGGCAAGGAGTTTGTGAAGATCTGCTGCGGGGTCATTGATGTATGGCAGGACAACTTCACTCTGGATCAGGCGCGGGCGGCGCTACTCGCCAGTATCTTCCTCTACGAAGCCAATTCTCGGTCGGCTAGCTGGGTGTGGATTGGGTCTGCTGTGCGAGTGGCTCAGGAGATTGGCTTGCATTTGGAGTCGGGACCCTGGTCCCCTCTAGAGGGCGAGATGCGCAAACGAGTGTGGTGGGGGATGTACACTTGGGACCGGTAAGGCACACCCAATCGCTGCGACGGGGTCCGAGACTGATGCACTCACACAGGCTTCTTGCGCTAGAGATGGGCAAGCCAGTCCTGATCAACGATCAGGATTGCGATGTCGATCTTCCATGCCCCGTCGATGAGCAGTACATTTCGGAGGGCAAGGTTGTCTCCGAAAGTCCGCAAACGAGTTCGCTCCTCGCGAGCATCCATGTTGTCCGGTCGATCGGACAGCTGTCACGAACCCTGAAGAGCCCAACCATCAGCCCGGCCACCCTGGAAACTTTCGAGCGACACTTCAGCGCCTGCTTAGCCACATTCCCTCCTCAATATCTACCGCGGTCCGAACAATACCTCGACCCCCGGTCGCTCGCACCTATAATCTACCTCCAGAACGCGCGTCTCCTCCTCCATCGCCATAACATGTCCCCATACTGCGGCCCCGAGGCGCGTAGGTCGGCGATGGAGTTTTGCGTGTCGACAGCGCAGGATACCGCCCGTCTTCTCTCGCGTTGCATGCGATCTCCGCCTACGAGCCCGCGTCATGGACACTCAACAAGCAGCGGTGAGGATTGGCGACCACTGTTTGCCGCATCGGCCGGGGCTATGCTGTGTGTTCATCTCTGGCGCTGTGTGCTGTTGCTCCTGTTTCGTCAAGAATATGCCGCTGCACTGGTCTGTGTACAAGCCAGTTCTGTGATTGGGGATTCACGCGCGGTGAACGCGGCTTGCGGACAATACTTAGCATTCTTCTTGAAGACCCTCTGCCAGCGCAGCGAGACTATCATGCCCGAGCGCGACGAGGAGCTGATTGCATATGTGTCCGGAGATATGCAAGGGACGATTGAGAGTAGCTGGGTCTGGCAAGGAAGCGAAACGGGCTCTCAACTCGAAACGATGTCACCCCAAATCAGCAGTCCTGCCTCATATGGCCGCCCCGATACAATGATCGCGGAGAATTGGGAAGGTTGGGATTGGGTCGAACAAACCGTGCGGTATATGAGTGAGAGGCAGCAGCAGCAGCAGCAACAGCAAGAGTTACAACAACATGCTTCGAAGCCTGCGGAGTCGGCTTACCTGGGCCCTGACGCTGCAGCCACCAGCTCAGATGCAACCACGCCTCAGTCAAGCTCATCTCATTCGCGCATGACAATCGCCAGTATAATTTAAGGGTAGTGTCGAAACGTCCGTCCTTGTCACCGCGATGGGTAGTGCCGCAAATGTCCCGATCTCTATGAGCTCGCGTCGGTCGCACCAGACTGCTTGAGTAACCGTGCCTGAGGCAGACATCCCGAGCAGAGCGGGATCGTACTGTACCAACGCCCTGTCAGCATTCTCTGGGAGGAACTCTGTATCATGCATGTTCCCCCTGCTTACTGAAGCATGTGAGATGAAGTTATGGATCACGAAACAGCTTTTCATTTCCCTTCTTTTCCTTCATGTTTGACTACTATTGCCATCTGGTATAGTATTTGCGTAGATATCCCCCCTTGTTGGTTGGACAGAGCCCCCCTTTGTACAGAGTATACAGGCATAGGCGATTCATTCATTCATTCTTTATAGAAGCCATCATGCGTGGGCTGTCTTCCCTGTGTTACGAGACCATTTTTTTAGATCATCTCATTTAATCTTCTACCAGATCAAATACCACCTAATTTCACCACAGTCTGACTATTAATGATAAATTACTCTACATTTCCAGATCACCCTGATCCTCCCCACAGTATAAATCCCTCAGCTGACCAGGGTAAGAGATTTCATTATCAACAAAGCGAAGCAAACGATCAGACCAACAGGGTAGGTAGGAAGGTAGGTAGGTACAATACAAGAAGCCCCATTTCCCCCCAACTGCAACGAGACTTCTTCCACACTAAGTTTCCAGGTTAATACTCCGACCAAAGCGTGCATACAAAGCCACCTTGAGCTGCTGCAGCTCCTCGCGCAGATCGCCCAGGTTTTCCTCTAGCTTGCTCACCTCAGCATCGATCTGCTCGGTGGAGGTGGCGAGGAGGGACTGGGCTTCTTCGAGGGGTAGATGGAAGAAGGAGTCACCAATTTTGTAGCTTACGTGTTGTCAGTCAGGCTTCTTTGTGGAATGGACTGTGGGCATGCATCTGGGGGGATTCGTCCACTTTCGCAAGCTCCTTACGGTGCTCGTAGGGTTCAAGCAGGGAGACTTCCCCCCCCCCCTCCCCGGAGAAAAAAAGAAAAAAAGAAAACAAAAACAAGGCAAGGCAAGGCTAGTACTCACGGCACAAGCTCATCTTCATCTGCTAGTTCGAGTTCTGTGGAGATTTCTTCGAGGTCTTCCTTGTCTTTCTGTTCCGGGGGGTCAGTTTTTTTCTCTATTGGTACTGGGGCGGAGTGGTAGCGTGAACATGAAGACGCAATGAAGAACGTGATAAGACTTTTCACTAGACAGTCAACTTCGACATACCTGCTTCAGCTTCAATTGCTCTTCCAGGATAGTCTCCCGTTGGTGGAGGCGGCTGAAGCGGTTGATCTTCTCTTGGTCCTCGCGGCGGACCTCGTTGTCTTCGCCGCGGACTTCGTCTTCTTTGGAGAGCTGTTGCGGGGTTAGTTTGTGCCCTTTTTGTGGGAGTGTGGGGTTCGGTGGAAGGGGTGGGTGTGTGAGGAAGTGTACGTACCATGCGCGTTTGGAGCATTGTGAGGGATTTTCGGTGGGGAGGTTCAGAGAATAGGTCTGGGGTGGTTGTTGTTGTTGTTGATTGATTGATTGATATCGGGACGGGGGATTTGATGCTGAGGTTGGTTTCTTCTTTGGGTGGTTGTGGTCCGTGCGCGGTAGGATCGAGACAGCAATGAGTAACAGTATGTTGTATAGGAGGATGTAGCTTGTCTTGAAGCTATTTATGCTTACGGTAATTGTGAGGCTATGGATCATGCAGAAGATCTCCTGCCTTCTCCATTCTTTTTTTCTTGCTTGTTCTGTCAGTGCTCCAGCTCGATCTTCTCATAGTTATGAAATTCGCTACGCTTCTAGACTTCGCCTGAGCTGTATGAGGCAACTACTAATTTATACTTATTGTTGAAACTGCCTCTAACATGAATAACCCCATTCTGCCCCTGGTATCTCGACTTTATGTTATTCCAGCCTTTTGAATTCTCCTCACACTTCGCCAGGCAGCACCAGGTCGGGTGACATCATCGCCGTCAGCTGCTCGTCCGACGCACTGCAACAAACTCAACGTCCCCAAGCACGAGAAACGCTTTCTCGCGTCTCTCCTGCGTCGTTGTTCATCACCTTTGCACCTCTGCATGCTCACTCTTCCTCATTCTGCCTCATTGCGAGGACTGAAGTGTTCTGCAGGCTGGCTGACTTGGTGACTTTGTTTTCGGCCCGCCCTCGCCTCGGAGAAACGAAGAGCTCCGGCCACCGCATCATCGCCGACAAACTGATCCCTCCATCCCCAGCCTGTCTCTCTCGTGTGTCTACTATCCTCCCAATTCTGCTTTCCCCCATCCTACACCGTCCCTCGCTTGAGTCCTCCCCACTACAGCTCATATCTCAGTGGCATCAGTGCTGTCACTTGCAACTCTTTCTGTACCTCTTCGCGAAACTGTCGAGCTGAGCTCCGGTGACCAAAGCAGACCCACCTCTCCAAACACGGCCCTGTCAGCACCCCAGAAGCAATCACCACCATGCGAATACCATCCAGCCTCTCCTCTACCCTCCTCTCCTCTGCTCTCGTCCTTCCAACATTTGTGTCTGCTGTAGGCAACTTCAACTGCAAGGATATCGTTGTCGATAAAGTCAAGTACGATCTCAGCGCCCTCGGCGGCGTACACACCCTCTACAACGTCGTCGAAAACCCCGAGGAGTCGGTCACAGTCAACACGACGTATGTAGTCAACATCTGTAATATCCTGGGCAAGGCCGCCCACCGAGGGCGCTTAAATTGCGGCACCTCCAAGAAAAGTACGTCCTTTCATCCAAGAACATCGCGACACCGCATTGTGTTGTCGCATCGCATTTCCCCTACCATAATAAACACATCTAACACACGTGCAAATACAGTCTGCGGCTTCGAATACAGAACCCACACCAACAGCACCGTCGAGACCGACCAGGGCTTCCCCATCGCCGGCCTCGACCCCATGGGCCACGGCAGCCCCGACGCCGAGATCTCCCGCCTGAAGCAATCCGACTCCGAGCGCGAGGGCCTGCTCCTCAAGATGAGCGGCGGCTCCTACGAAGACTCCGCCGGCAAGAAACACACCGCCAAGGCCGTGATCGAGTTCCAATGCGACCCCGACCGGTCAGGCCTAGAAGGTCTCCGCACCGCGGACGAGGCGCAGATGCGGGCCCGTGACGAGAGCGGCGACAACGACAACACGCCCAACCCCCCGCAAGACGATTCCGGGAGTGGTAGTGGCAACAGCGGCAGTAGTCTTCGCTTCAAGAGCTTCGGGCCCGTGGACGATGACGCCTACGTGCTGCGTCTGGATTGGACGACCCGCTACGCGTGCGACAAGTACCTGGAAGGGAACCGGGGGGATTCGTCCAGTCATTGGGGGTTTTTCACTTGGTTGATTATTCTGTATGTTTCGCATCTTCCGGGTGACTGGGGTCAAAGAAAGGAAAAGCGAACGCTAACTCAAATATTGTTGACGCAGTCTCTTCCTTTGCATCGCCGCCTACTTGATCTTTGGATCTTGGCTCAATTATAATCGCTACGGAGCCCGCGGGTGGGATCTCCTTCCCCACGGGGACACGCTGCGCGATGTTCCTTATCTCTTTCAGGATTGGGTGCGTCGCGTGGTCAATACCCTGCAAGGGTCCGGGTCGCGGGGCGGCTATAGTGCGGTTTAGACGGGGTTTTGTTATGAATATGTATGTACTATGGGTGTTTTCTTTCGTGAGGGAACGAGAGAGGAAGGGCTCAGCAGATCTATTACCTGCTAGCTACTGGTTGTTGCCGACGCTCAGGGTTGATGGTTGATGTCGGACTAGACCTAGGAGCCTGGGGAGTATACCTCTGCGTGGGTGGTATTCCTGCATGGATGGTTCGGTAATCACGGAGAATTGGGGGATTTGTTTGAATTATGATACAGATGATTGCTTTTTTTTTTTTCGGTCTGGAAGGTATTTATTTCTGCTTGAGTTCGCGGTGATGATTAGTAGAGGGTTACGGTACGGAGTACGGAGGAGCATGGGATGAATGCGAGTATTTGCGGCCGACTCAACAACCGACTGCACACTGCATTTAAGACTGTTATTGGCGGTACAATACCAGAAAAAGAATTTAGTAGAGTCAATTTCCCTGTTCCACATCTTCTGTGATCAACTTAGGCAACAGCTGAAACCAAAAGAACAAAAAAAAGATTTCGCAAGTAAAGACCATAACTTTAGTTCGTTCATACTGGTTATCCAATTTCCCTACCCGTGCCCAAAGTAGCTCGTAGTGCATAATTGAAGCATCAAGAATAGCACAAATCAAACCACAAACACAAACACTAAGCACAGATCATTCATTCCTCGATATGCAAACATGCAAACACAAACACACCACCACCGCCTTCGGCAGGAATGGTGCAAGCCGTGGTATGTATGGCATACACCGCACATCAAATCGCGTCATCAAAGCTAAGGATATCGTCAATCTTCGTCAATCAAGGCGCGCACATACACACGTAAACAAGGGCGAAGGAGGGAGAAACGGAGTAGTTAGGTTAGAGTAAAAATCATATCAACCCTGCTTTCCCCTTCCCCCGTTCGGTCCTGTTTTGTTTCTGTTTCTGTGGAGTCTTCCTCGCACAATGCTTGGTTTCTCGCTGTTTACTTCAATCTTCTTTCTCTCTTTCTCGTTCTTTCTTTCATAGATACAACACCACTTTTGCCTCATGATGCCGCTGGTTAAACCTTCATGGCGAATCTCTTCAGATAGAGGTAATCCTCCATGTTGTCGTCGACGGTCTTGCGGATGAGAGCGGCGCCTTCCGGGCCGTACTTCTCGAGCCATTCGGCGTCGAATTCTGCTTCCGATTTACGGGCTTTGGGCTGTCAGGGTTGTTAGTTGTGACCCTCGTACGATGTGTTGTGAGAGGGTGAGGCTGAGGTTGAAAGAGAAAGTAGGTGAAGTGTGGTAGGTAGGTAGGTAGGTAGGTGATAACAGATTTGTCGCTCGACTTTCTGTCTGATGCATCTTTTCCTTGGGAGAGGGAGAAGGGCTTATACTGACATGCTTCCTACCGACCAAGCCCGTCGACTCGATCGCATCGTTATGGAACCCCCGCCACTTCTCGAACGCGGCCCGCGCGTACGCGTGGTCCGCCTCGGTGTCCCAGCACAACATCGACGGATCATACTTGAGCCCCACGCTGCGGCAGAAGGCCTCGATCATCGGGGCCGGGTTGTCGAGCATGTCGTCGGCGTCGACGACACATATCTCGACCTCCTGGGTCTCCTCGTCGGTCGGCCCGCTCATGCTGGCGGATGAGGCCGAAGAGGACGGGCGCGACGAGGCCACCGACGACGACGAGTCATCGCGGGTCTCGGCCTCGTACGTGGCCACCCGCGGCCCGACCAGATGGGTCGCGCGCAGGTAGTCGAACGTCCGCCGCAACTCGTCGTACCCGGCCTCCGAGGGGTCGTAGTTCTGGAACCCCGTCACCGCGTCCAGCGGCGGGATTGTGCAGCGGTAGTACGAGGGCACACTATAATGCGGGTCGCGGATCAAAAACGCAAAGTGGAACTGCGACAGAAGCGCCCGTGGCATCACGGTCGGGTTGCCCGGTTCTGCCTCCGTCGAGTACGGGTAAGGCGTCTCCGGGATATCTTTCTGCTGCTGCTGCCCCTGCTGGTCTGTGCCTACGCCGCGCTTGATTCTGTGCAGCGACGGCGCAATGCTGGCGGGCTGACCGTGCGGGGGCAGCAGATAGTGGATAATGTCCTTGATGAAGACGCGTTTGCCCTGTTCCTTGGGATAAGTATCTAGCTGGGCATGATGCGGGTTGTGGATGATTGCTTGTGCAGGGGTGGTAGGTCTGGGGATGAGGTTGCTTGGGCAGCACATTCAGAGGGTGGCCCTAGGATCCAACCTGTTGGGTTCCTGGGTTATCTCCCGGAAATGTGGGTAGGGAAAAGCGATGCCACAAACCAACCAGAATCATGGTGGTAGATTCATCGTCAGGGCCAAAGCAATGGTCTTGCTCCGGGTCTCGAACAACTAGATCGCGCTCGCTTTCGAACGGATCCTCGACAATCTCAAGCTACGACAGCCGAAGAACAAAAAGGGACAGAGGGCATGCATGGGACAGAACTCAGAAGGGCAAGAAAAAGGGTCGGACCTCAGATGATTCGCGCTCGATGCGATCCAGGACGGTCTTGAACGTCGACTGGCTGAATCCGCTGTCCAGACGGGCCTGTTCGTCGTCGGCGAATCTGGTCGATAACCGCTCCGGTCCATAATAGAAAGCATCGCCAAATGGCTCGTGAACACACTGAATGGTATCCCGTTGAGTCATGAAGACCTGAATCAGAAGGGAGTCAGCGAAATGTTGACCAGCCAGAAATGATGGGGAAAACTGACTCGCTCAAAGGCCGTGGAACACGCCCGGGGGTGAGTAGCCACAAAGATGGGCTTCTGCGACATCGTGACAGAATATTCTTCCGCTCGATAGTCGGATTGGAATGGTACTTTCTGAAGTGGAAGTGGTTCGATCGCGGTGAAAATCGATATTTCAGGATTTTCTCCACGTCAAAGTGACTAACTAAACCTATCGTCCAGGGAATTTCACCACTGGCGTGTAGGTACTTGGAAAGATAATGGATGTAACACCCGCTTCTTGTCCGATTTACTGGATGCTCGAAGTGGGGTGGTGGGATATTCAGTAAGTACTTCAGTAAATACTAATATGCTTGGACGAACTTGTTTCAAGCAATGTTGCAGGCGGCAGTTGGGAAAAGATGAAATTTCTTGAGTCTGCAGGTTGATTGATTTGAAAGTAAGGAAGGGAGGGGAAACCCCGATTGCGAGCTGGCATGATTTATATACTGTCAGTCCACAATTTTATTATCCGACTCCAATCAGCGAAGCAGAGATCAACAGACACTGCGAGGCTTACGAGAAGTAAGTATTTAGTTATTCTTTTTCCTCTTTTCTGAGAGGAAGTCGAGTGAAACCGGGCAGATTGACCCGTGGATCGTACCCCGATGGAGCAGGGCTGCGGCGGACTCGTACTACGAGCCTATTCTAATCCACTATTGGCTTTCTCGTGCTGCTATTTTAATTCGTGTGACTTGAATATACACCATGATCCATCTTTATAAGGACCGGGTCTTTTAGTCATGTAGTCGAACAAGTAGTGTGTCTCGTTCTTCATCCGAGTCCCCCCTTGGCGTGCTTCGCGGATACCTCCACGCATTTTTAGCGGTTCGAATATGCCTGGCAGTGCTGTTCGGTTAATCCCGCACAGGCCGAGGGAAGCAATGCGTGGTGATAGCGATAATGAGTGAATGCAAGGCATAAAGTCAATAATCATCGAATAATCCCGCACTCAAAGAATGTTCGACCCAACTGTTGACATCCCGGTAAATCGATAACTTATCCCAAACAGAACTTACCGGGCTTATCTGCCCTGGATTCGATTTGATCAAGCCTGGGGGGGGGGACTTTGGGTTGAGCCACAAAAGCGCCGTCATGGAGCCTGCCCAGCCCGCCCGATCGCGGAGGTTCCCCGTTCCTGACGCACGGTTGGTCATTCCCTGTTAGGCATCTCAGCCAGAAGGAAATTTCCTCAGCGGCCAATTGCTGTGGCGGTTCAATGGACGCGAGGAGGGGATATCCAGTAAGGTCCAGTGATGTCCACTCTTTGACGTCACGGGCTAGGTCTGGAAACGGTCGTTTCCATGGCTGCTTTCTCCATAGCAGAAGCGGGGGGAAGCACAGTCTCAGGAAAAGAGCAGACAAGGAAAAGTTGGACATGATGGGAGGGAAGTCAATGCCCCGCAAGAATGGTCTGTGATGTCTTTAATTTTCTTCTATTTTCTTCTCATCAACTTCTGTCCAGGAAGTTGGTCATGAAACTCCACCAAAATTTCAGAGATGGATATTTCTGCGCACAGAAATTGCAGAGAATGTTGCTGTTGTCGGTGCTGCTGCTGCCAGCTGCCTTCGCGTAGATGCTAATTGTCTTGCGCATTGTGCATCGTAATCCCGGACTAACCTCGGAAGCATTCAATCATTCATGATGTGTCGGCGTGACTTAGTAACTCTAATGTAGTCTAATCGCGGGCCAGACCAACCAGCAGCATGCCAATCACAACCATGCCTCTCCAACGTGGGGAGGGGCATTACTGTTTCGTGCGACAGACGGCTCATGATGTCGGTGGGGATAACTAGAGGGAAGAGGAGGAAAGCAGAAGACAAGTCGAGAATAGTCAGTTCCTGTCATTTTGTAATAGACAGGCGATGGAGACAACGGAAAGTATCCGGAGAAGGAAAATGACTCCGTTGGCCAACTTCAACTTTGGCATCACAGGGTCCTGATTACCTGATCATCATGGCCTGATGGCCTGATGGACCAGGCCGAGCATCCAGGACCTTCCAGCAGCTGCACGTGACGTCGAGGCCAATCCAGCAATTCCGAGCAGCCCCGCGGTGTTTCTGGAAGGCGGTGGAACCGACCCTGTTGTCGTCATGGCAAGAAGCCGGCAATGCCTGACCAGCTTCTATAACTTCACCTGTCATGCCAATCCACCATCGACTCATTCACTTCATTCTACAGATCAAAACACAACAGAACACTAATACTTGAACATCCTAATAATTATCTGAACGAGACACTCCTCCTCGTTACTACATCATCTCTCCTACCTTTTTTAAATTTCACACCTTACTACCTGATACCTAATTATCCGCACATCACAACCCCACTTTCACAACATGAACGGTGCTCAGTTTACAGACAAGGCCAACAAGGCTCTACTGGACTCCAGCAGTCTGGCTGAACAATACTCCCACTCGCAGATTCTTCCTCTTCACCTCGCAGTCTCTCTCCTGAATCCCTCTCCAGACGAGTCCAAGGACCAACAAGCTACCGCCCATCCATCCCACGACACTGCCTCCGCTCCTCTCTTCCGTCAGGTCATCGAACGCGCACATGGCGATCCTCAGCTGCTCGAGCGCTCTCTAATGAAGCTGCTGGTGCGTCTGCCCAGTCAAGACCCACCTCCGGAGACCGTCAGCGTTTCGCCCGCACTCGCCAAGGTCCTCCGGTCTGCCAGCGAGCTGTCCAAGACTCAGAAGGACAGCTATGTTGCCATTGATCATCTTATCACCGCGTGCGCTCAAGACTCCCAAGTTCAGCGTGCGCTGGCAGACGCCAACGTCCCCAACGTCAAATTGATCGACAGTGCCGTACAACAGATCCGCGGTACCAAGCGGGTCGACTCCAAGACCGCTGACGCAGAGAGCGAAAATGAGAACCTGAAGAAATTCACCATCGATATGACCTCGCTGGCTCGAGAAGGAAAGATCGACCCCGTCATTGGTCGAGAGGAAGAGATCCGACGTGTTATCCGCATCCTCAGTCGGCGCACGAAGAACAACCCGGTGCTCATTGGTGAACCTGGTGTGGGTAAGACTACCATTGTTGAAGGACTGGCGCGTCGGATCGTCAACGCCGATGTCCCTGCCAACTTGGCCCAGTGCCGGCTGCTCTCTTTGGATGTTGGCTCTCTCGTGGCCGGCAGCAAGTACCGTGGTGAATTTGAGGAGCGCATGAAGGGCGTATTGAAGGAGATTGAAGAATCGAAGGACACTATCGTCTTGTTCGTCGATGAGATCCACCTCCTGATGGGCGCAGGCTCCAGCGGCGAAGGCGGCATGGATGCTGCCAACTTGCTCAAGCCCATGCTGGCTCGTGGTCAGCTGCACTGTATCGGTGCCACCACTTTGGGCGAATATAGGAAGTACATCGAGAAGGACCAGGCCTTCGAGCGTCGGTTCCAGCAGGTCCTGGTCAAGGAACCTACCGTCAATGAAACCATCTCGATTCTGCGTGGCTTGAAGGAGAAGTACGAAGTGCACCACGGCGTCAACATCCTCGACGGTGCCATTGTTTCTGCAGCTGAATTGGCTGCTCGTTACCTCACGGCGCGTCGCCTTCCCGACTCAGCTGTGGATTTGATTGATGAGGCCGCTGCCGCTGTCCGGGTCACCCGTGAATCCGAACCTGAAGCTCTTGACAACCTCGAAAGAAGACTTCGTCAGCTGCAGATCGAAATCCATGCTCTCGAGCGCGAGAAAGACGATGCCTCCAAGGCCCGCTTGGAAGTTGCTAAGCAGGAGGCTGCCAATGTCGCAGAAGAGCTCCGCCCCCTGCGGGAGAAGTACGAAAGCGAGAAGCAGCGCAGCAAAGCCATCCAAGAAGCCAAGATGAAGCTCGACTCCCTCAAGGTCAAGCGTGACGAAGCCGAGCGCTCCGGTGACACCCAAACTGCCGCTGATTTGGAGTACTATGCTATTCCTGAAACCAAGCAACTTATTGAACGATTGGAAATCGACCGCGCTAAGGCGGACGAAGAGCGACGCTCTCGCCAGGGCGATGCGGGTGAGGCTCTGCTGGCAGACGCCGTCGGCCCCGACCAGATCAACGAAATCGTGGCCCGCTGGACCGGTATCCCTGTGACTCGTCTTAAGACCACCGAAAAGGACAAGTTGTTGAACATGGAGAGGTACCTTAGCAAGATTGTCGTTGGTCAAAAGGAGGCTGTCACTTCTGTTTCCAATGCGATCCGTCTGCAACGATCCGGTCTGAGCAACCCTAACTCGCCGCCCAGCTTCCTCTTCTGCGGTCCCTCGGGTACGGGTAAGACGCTCCTTACCAAGGCCTTGGCGGAATTTCTGTTCGACGATCCCAAGTCCATGATCCGGTTCGATATGTCTGAGTACCAGGAACGCCACTCTCTGAGCCGTATGATCGGCGCACCTCCCGGCTATGTCGGCCACGATGCCGGTGGTCAGCTTACCGAAAGCCTTCGCCGGCGCCCCTTCTCCATTCTTCTGTTCGATGAAGTCGAAAAGGCTGCCAAGGAAGTTTTGACTGTCCTTCTCCAGCTCATGGATGACGGCCGCATCACCGACGGACAGGGCAGAATTGTCGACGCGAAGAACTGCATTGTTGTGATGACGTCCAACCTGGGAGCCGAGTTCCTCGCTCGCCCTGCCGCCAAGGACGGCCGCATCGAACCCGCGACGCGCGAGCTCGTTATGGGCGCCCTTCGCGACTACTTCTTGCCTGAGTTCCTCAACCGTATCTCTAGCATTGTCATCTTCAACCGTCTCACCAGGCGCGAGATCCGCAAGATCGTCGACCTCCGTCTCTCCGAGGTCCAGAAGCGTCTCGACGACAACGGGCGCAACGTCATCATCAACTGCTCGGATGAAGTCAAAGACTACCTTGGTGACTCCGGCTACTCGCCCGCCTATGGTGCTCGTCCCTTGGGCCGCATCATCGAGCGTGAAATTCTCAACCGTCTCGCCGTCCTCATCCTGCGTGGCAGCATCCGCAACGGCGAAGAAGCTCGCGTGGTCATGCGCGATGGTCGCATCGATGTCCTTCCGAACCATGAGACTGATGGCGACGGAGATCAGGACATGTTCGACAGCGACGAGGAAGCTTTGGCTGAGATGGAAGATGGCAGTGGTGACATGGATTTGTACGAGTAAGGAGGTTTGCAGACGATTCGGAAAAGGAAAGTGATGAAGATTGTTAATATTGATTGAGAATCCCGCATTTCCTTTGCATGATTCACGAGGCATGATTTGGGTTTTCTTTTCTTCGTTCTTCTGTTTCGGGACAATTGTTTCCAATTATCTTGGACAGGCCGGCTTGTTTTGTGAGCATATTCAAAAGTATATAAGTAGTGGCATGGTTTGTCCAAATCAGGGTTTAATAGGTGGTTCTCAACTAGCTAGTTGTGGAGCTAATTCACAGGACATCTTATTGATCTTTTCAACCTTTCTCTCTCCTTTCGCAGTAAACTTATCATATTAGGCATTAAGTAGAATGTTCCCAGCCTTGGTGCAGCGAAGTAATTTGGCCGCTCGCCTGCTTCTACTCATCCATGAAAGATTTCACGTCACACACCAATTATGGGGGAGTATGCAGCAACATCAGTAGACGATCAAAAGCGAAGCCGGATCCGTTTCAACTACCTGCAGGGTCGTGTTTGGCAGCGCACACGCGTCCAAACAGTCTGATTTCATCTCTTCTTGCGGGTGTTGTTGCTACAAAGAGTTTCCTCAAAACAGCACAAACGCCTATTTAGTGCAGAATTTTCCAGGAACTCTCTCCCAACTTGGAAATCATCAAGCGTATGTAAGAGTTGTGTGTATGTATGTATGTATGTACTATATGCATAAATCAGTTACATCAACATGACCAGACCAGGAACACTATTAAAAGCCTTTAACAACTCCAGAAAATTTCTCGTTCCAATACGATAGAAGAAAATCCCAAGCAAGACCAACTTTCAATGTAGACGAAAGACACAAGATCTTTATACACATGAACTCTCTTTTCAGAGAAGCGGGACGCATAGAACCATGCTATGTACGCATGCCGTGGTCTGTTTATCTTTAATCTTTTTTTTTGTTCCCAGAAAAGGATTTTCCAATTCATCAACGAGGTTTTCTCATTTATGCATCTCCCGCGACGCCTTCCACAACGACCTTATCAGACACCGGCACCTCCTTGGGCCCCGTGTACTCCTTCCGTTTGTAGAGCCACCACGCGGTCACGAAGACAGTCAGCCCGCCAGTCATCAGGCTGGCGTAATTCATCGACTGGGCGTCGGTGGGCAAGGTGTAGGGGAAGCAGAAGATGACGACGAACGCCAGGATGTAGACGCAGCTCAGGGCGTTGACGAGGTACCCCAGCACGCCGGGCATCCAGAAGTGGCCGCGCGCGAAGGAGGCGCGGCGCGTGAGGACGACGTGCGGGAAGATGGCGGCGAAGTACGAGAGGCTGGAGAGCTGGACGAAGCAGCCGACGAAGGCGTTGAAGGCGGTGGTCGAGCCGACGTAGATGCAGGCGAGGACGGTGACCAAGGCCCCGCAGACGAGGGTCGCGTTGAACGGGTTGTGCATGCGCGGGTGAATGTGGCCGAGCCAGTCGTGGAAGGGGGTGGCTTGGTCGCGCGAGATGGTCCACAGCGTGCGGCCCGCGGTGATGTAGCAGCCCGCGCAGGTGATGACGGTGGGCAGGAAGGCGACGATCAGGAGGCCGAGGGCCCCTCCGCGGGTGCCCGTGGCTTGATAGTAGATCTCTGCGAGCGGGAACCCGTAGACGCTGTCGAGGACGGCGGAGAGGTCTGTGATGCTGTAGAAGAGCGCGATCATGTAGACGATGCCCGTGGTGAAGCCGACGGCCATTTGCGCGAGGACAGCTTTCGGAATATTGCGGCTTGGTCTGAGGGGGGAGGGGATGAAAATTAGATCGGGCGTTGTGGGATTGAGAGAGGTGAGAATAGGGTGGGTGGGTGGGCTTACTGGGGAATCTCCTCGGCAAGGTGCGATGAACAGTCCGGGGTCCCGACGCTGTATGCGCCGTTGAGCATGCCGGCTACGAAGACGAAGCCCTGGCTGGTGTAGCCTGTGTCGTTCTGCCAGGAGCTCCAGACTTCCTTGCTGGCTGCGTAGCCGGTGCCGTTGACGTGTGGCATTACGGCACAGACAACAATGGTGATGAAGACACCCGCCAGAATGAAGAAAAGCCCGAGGTTACCGATATGAGGGAGCCATCGGTTCATGAAGAGCACGATGCAGCAGCACATCCACGTGCAGATGACGAAGCTCACAAAGATGTGCCAGGACTGGGGCACGAAGCCAGGATGCATCAGGGCATACATTGACACCGTTTGCTGTCCCAGGATGGCTGACATGGAGGCTGCCCCCAGGATCCATGCTAGCGAGTTCCAGAACCCCGCAAAGAACCCGCACACCCGTCCGTATCTGCCTGCGGTGATGGTAGCCCAGTGGTAGACTGGAGTGCGCGTTAGCGAGGACTCGCCCCGTCAGATGAAAGATTGCGTACCTCCACTAGCAGATGGCATGCCAGATGCCAGTTCTGCGATCGAGGCTGCAACTAGCCAGTAACATATTGAGACAGCGATGCTGGGTCATGTTAGCACGGTTGAGCTGCGGTCTGTAGATGAGGGGTCGTACAATTCGTATATAACTCCCGATGGACCTCCATTGCTCAATGCCGTGGTCTGGATGCCGTTAGCTCTACATTCAAGGCCTGAGGAATGAATGTCCATGGCGTACCACACTGCCACCCTGGGCAATCCATGTGTTTCCGGTCGTGACGGCAACGGCACAGATGCTCAATAGACTAAAGTTTCGTTCGACTTCCTGGCGGTGGCCAGAAGCGTTGACTACTTCCACGGACGGTGCATCCTCTTTAGCCTCGAGAGGATCTAGCTTCTCTGCTATCTTCTCTGTCGTCATGCTGGGAGTGGTATGGGTGGATATCGTGGTAGGGCCCGATGATGAGGATATCGACTGATTTGAGGGGGCTTTGCAGCAGTCTTGAGTTGTCCAAGGCGTCTGTTTAGTGACACGGCCGTTGTTGAAACAGTGTTCTCGATGATGCTGATCGATGGCTTCAAGTTCTGTGTGACTGACAACTGATGGATGGTCGAGGCGTAGGAAACTTCACAAATCCGAAACGATCATCGCCTAATTCTCGGGTACTATGCAAGGGTCAAGATGACACATAAGAGAAGAACGAAAGAGGACGGTGGATGAGAAGAGGAGTTTATAGATGCGAGAGGGAGAGAGAGAGAGAGAGAGGGAGAGGGAGTGGGAGAGGGAGAGGGAGAGAGGTCGTTGTGATGTACCTGGGCTCCTCTCCCTCTCTTCGTATACTCCGTCCATCAATTGGAATCGCGAGTGGGTCCCATTCAGCCCGGGGAAAAGGCCGTTATCGCCCAATCATGGGATGCGCTCGCTGATGTAAGACTCCGATTGGCGGAGAGGCGGAGAAGCCATGAGAAGCCACTAGTCCCAAAGGGGGAGCTATAGCAGATACACTCTTTGCGTGCTTCACTTCTGCGAGGTTGATTTTAGGTATGCGAAGCTGGGGGCAACAAGATAGACTCATGCTTGTCTTTGCTCCACAGGCAGTTTCTGTTGGCTCATCAGAATCCATTTGCAATCCGGGGTAGACTGGGGAAGCTAGTAGTGAGCATCAAGATGCTTGAGGAACCTACTACTGAGTATTCAATGATAAAATCGAGTCCAGCATGACCAGCTGTGACTAGGTGTCTAGTACTGACGTAGAAAGAGCTGATAGAGAGAGAGAGAGAGTGTGTGTGTGTGTGTGTGTGTGTGTGGGTTGTATGTGGCCCGTGTTGCGCGCTCTGTGCAAAGAGTAGAAGAAGAAAGAATCTCAACGCAGGGAAACATGCTTTCACTTATGTATACTTATGTACCGTATATCTTGCTTGTTCATGCTTATCGTACTCTAAAAGCCTTAGCCTTCAGATAACATCGACTAGTCTTCTGCACTAAACATAACCACACGAGCTGCAGCATATTGTGTACTCCGTAAGCGGTAATGTGATGGATGCCTTAACACGGGGGCAGCCACCGTCCCGTCCAGCGCTAAGAGCCGCGGCCGATTGATTTCCCGCCATTATCAATCCCTCTTATTCATTCATTGATAGTCACTGACTACTACTCCGAAGTACTGCCAGGTCCAGTCAGGCTATCATCGACGGACTGATGTCTAGGAATCACCTAGTGGCAGACTTTGACACTCAATCATCATTCTCGTTTTGCCCCCCCTCCCCACGAATCCCGGACACATCGAGCTTTTTACATGGACTAGACGTTCGTAACGAGCTAGCCTCGCAGCGCAACAGGGAGAGAATGGTCATTGGCATGCTGATTCTTCCAGTAGTGCCACTACCGGCTTCCTACTCCACCTACGTCTCGACTCCGGAATCCCAAAGGTTGGATTCGACTAGTGTTTCTCTTCCAAATCCCCCATTTCCATTCCCTGCCAGGCAGAGTTTAGCGGCAAACCCTCGCCCTCCGTGGACTTACTGGCTCCATTAGCGTCATAGGTGTCGCGTGCTTCATTCGAACATTCTGTTTGATTTCTCGATCGATCGTTCCTCATTCTCGTGTCTTGCGCAGCTATACACTCGATAAGCTCTTGATACGAGCTCGGCGCTACGCGGCCGAGGCGTGACAACCATGGTACTGCGTACGTCGCAGCAAAGGGACACTGAACACCGAACAATCCTCCTCTTCCAGACGGAACACGGACCATGATGCTTCCAGCCCGTAGGTTGGTGAAACAAAATCAATGAGCGTTCATTTTCCAGCCCACCAACAGGAGTCAAGATCGAGATGGCACGAGCTTAGCGGCGGATTCGCGAAGCTAAACGTGCAGGTGTAGAACTATTTCCGGACCGTCACACACCCCTGCTAGTCGCCCTCAATAGGCGAGCAGATTTTTCTTTCTTGATTCAGCGCACACGATGAAAGCACTGAACTCGCTTGCTGATCTGCAAAGTGCATCTTAGCTACGCCTATGGTCGCAATCCACCCTTCTCCAGCTGCCCACACCAGATGTGAGGCGTCGTGATCCGATCCGGTGGGGTGTCCTAGCAGCGGATGAACGGATCGCACTGGTTGCAGCTCAATCGAGAGATCCTGGTAACACAAGTATGAACTAGTCATGCAAGGTTATACCTTAGGGAAACAGAACGAGGTGCTCCACATCCAAGTGTGCTGTCGCTTACCGCATAAGCACATGAGTATTTGCGCATTTGCAGCAGGGGTGTAATTTAGTGCCGTTCGTGGTTCTGAACGGTAGAAGCCACGCCCCATTCCTCTATATTGTCTCGGGATACAATTCGTCTTACCCCCGATGTCGCGTCAAAACTGCCGTGTCTGAAACTAATCAACTGGTCTTCGCCTTGAATGTGTCGGAGGTCGGAACCCTCCACTGCCCAGAAACTCGACCATATTAGGGACGCTTCGCTTGAGCGGAGGATCGACTTGGAATGGACCATTACGCCACTTGGGTGCAAAGCCCCTACCAGGACGAGTACCCGAGACAGCAACGTGTGACATGCTAGGTTTTTCACCAACCGATATTTGTTTGATTGGGTTCAGAACGGGTGTGCGCCAGGTCTTTCGCATACAAAGTATACGTCCCAAAACAGGGTACATTGGCTCCAACGAAAAGAGTTTGGCTTCGACCGACTCAGCTGGTGGTGCATGAAATGATTTCAAAAGATTGCTAACGAAGTGGAGAATCGAATACAAATTAAGTTGCAACTAGGCGGGATTAAAGGCCCCACATCCGCAAAGTCAAAGAAAGTGCGGTTCATCCATTGACTGAGAACAATTTGTACACATACGTGTGCGAAGGTGCAGTCTTGTGGGACGTGGGCTCACTTGGTGGAGTGATGGATGATCTTTTCCGCCCAAAGTCCCCTCTTCCGGGTTCTCCCCATACATGTTTCGATTTGGCTTAGCACCTAGTCTGCTCTGGATCACGGATATTTCGTGGCTCCGATGATTACGATGGTGGTAGACCAAGAACTCAAACCGTGGGGACAGTGCCGGTGCCTGGAAAGCATGCTTGGCTCATCCTGCATGGGCTTCGCTGGTGATTCAATCACCGACCACCATCCAACTGATGGATCCGGCTTAGCCTGAAGATCATGCCTGTCGTTCGCCCACCTCCTCCGCTCGAGTGCTATCTTCTCATTCCATGATCTCTCCACGCACGCAGTCATCGAGCTAGCCAGGATCTTACACCCTGGTTCGCCGGTTTTTGATTGCTTGACCGAGTCTGGACACTTTTCTCCCCTGGCCGGCGTGCCGGTACCCAACCTTATCTTAGTAAAGATGTGAGTACAGCTCACTTATATTACCCCGAGCCCTGTCCCCTGTCGGTCCCTTGCAGGGAAGGATCTCGATTGACCGGTTACCTCGTGGCTTCCAGGTTGCACTCAAGCTCGATGGCCAGTCTAAGCCCCGCTTTCGCACGCGACTTTGCGCGAGAGACGTGGACGCTCTATGGTGTAGGGGTGCTGGGTGCCGTCCTGAGATTGTAAGTCATCTTTAACATGTCCCATAATAGAGACATATGGTCATCATAGATGTCAATGCGGCGCTAACCACGACTTGTTGGTGGTGTCTAGCGTTGCACGAATCCGTCGGTTAGGGGTCAGAAATCTCCAGTCGGATGATTACCTGATGATGTTCGCTGTTGTCTGGTACACTCTCCTGTGTGTTGCTCTCAATCAGGTCGCTTCAGGCGGGGGTTCGAACTTGATGAGCGAGGATGATATCAAGGCATTAACCCCTAGCATCAAAGCCGATCGCATTCGAGGGAGTAAATGGGTCTTTGTGTCCGAGCACTGCTTCCTTCTCGCTATCTGGGCAATGAAGGCCTGCATGCTGGTAATATATGCTCGCATCACGTATGTTCACCACAGATTTATGACTGTCCTGGAGACTGACCTTGACGTTACAGCGAGGGACTTCGTCAGAGGAAATGGGTTAACTACCTCGCCATCTACGTGGCTCTTGGATTCGTGGCCACCGAGCTGTCCTTGTTCCTGATCTGTCGGCCAATCCAGAATTACTGGGCTGTGCCTACGCCGTATGGTAAGTTAGTCGTCTCCAAAGATCTACTGTCCCTTGCGTGCTGACTCCTCCGCAGAGCAATGCTCGACCTATCAGTATTACGAGATTGTCCAAGGCGTCATTTCCATCTCGGCCGATGTCTTGATGCTTCTCATTGGGATCCCTCTCTTGGTTCAAGTACGCGTGCCTCTGAAGCAGAAGCTGATCCTCATGCTTTTGTTCGGCATGGGCATCTTCGTCATTGTCGCTGCCCTCCTAAACAAACTCTACTGTTTGGTACCGTCGCTCATTTCCTACGTCTACATGAACTGGTATTTCCGCGAAGCAACTGTTGCCATCTTGGTGACGAATCTGCCATTGGTGTGGTCTCTTCTCCGCGATGTGTTTCCTGCCCTCAAGAGCTGGACTGGAGGGTCACACCGGGGCACAGACCGCTATCGAACGGGACCATACGCGCCAAAAGGGTCTGCGTATCAGCACTACGGGCCTCACAGTCAGTTGCGGTCTGGCGACTTCAGCCTGCGCACCTATAACCAAAGCACTGTTGTGGCTCCCAGCAAGGCTGTGTCGGATGTCAGCACCGAAGCGGTGGACGATCGCGAGCCTAGTGACGATGGATCCGAACGAGCCCTCCGCATCCGACAGGATGTCACAGTCACCGTGGAGCGCGAGACACGACCGTCCGAGTATTGGGATTCGCGGGGCGCGGACGCAAACCATCATCCCGAGCCCTAAGCGGCTCGATCATTTACACTCATTTCCGATTTCTTACTACTACCTTGGCCTTCTTTCCCTACTCTACCTTACATTCATTCCACTATTTCTAACCCCCTCCTTGACCTCTTTTCCTTCTGTGATCAATACTGGTTGATAGACCTATGGCATGATTTGGCGGTGACTCCTGATTGGCAAACCATTTTTGTATATAAACCATCTGCTCGGCACCCCGCCGAGCCGAGTGATTGTGACGCGCATCGATCTGGGCGACAATGCCTACCACGGATAGACAAAATACGAAGGGACTCCAATGGACAGAGATAAGCGCAAGCTTCAATAGTGATCTGTACAGACCATGGACGCAAAGATCACGTGCCAGCTGCGGGCAGCCTACCCTTTTTTTTTAATTACGGGACATGACAGGAGGTTACTGTTCGTAATTTTAGGGTACGGTAACTATCCATCGGTATCCATTTGTATCCATCGGTATCCATGCGTCACAGACAGCTGCGGCCCGGCGCCCCCGCGGCCCCATCATCCAGTCTTTCTCTCACTTTGTCGAGGTCTTCAATCTCAGCTCCGAAATTCTCGTTTTATGAGTTCAGAGGGTTTGACTCCATACCTCACTTGATGCCATAATGGATTGGGAAATCTCCGACGGAAAATCTCTCTTTTCAGTGCTTCGTGCGTCCCCCAATGCGGCAACATTCACGGGGGCGAATGTCTGTAATGTCTGACAGGACGGTTTACTCCGGGAGGAGATTCCCCGTCCGCTTCCATCCGTCCGTCCGTTAATCATGATTGCGTCTATTAGATTAAATTGAATGCACTGGCAGAGTTTTCGCCTCAGCCTTTTAAGTAAGTCAGTCATGTTAACTTAAGTGAGAACAACAAGCCCCCTCAGGCACCAGGAGAAAAAGTCTGCCTTTCCAGTATTCTTGCGCTCTCTTCTTTTTTTTTTATTTTTTTTATCTCGATGACCACCCAACCTCGAGCACCAGCAAGAGAGAAAGGTGAAAATGGTGATTTTCATTCTCCAACCATGATCATTGGTTACATCGCCAGCATCAAAATCCTGAGAGCCCTTTCCATTCCATGGACCATACTGTGCCTCTCTCTTTTTTCTTTTCTCTCTCTCTCTTTCTATCGGTCTCCACTCCGCAATAACCGCTTTGGGCAAGGATCTTTTTTTTATTCTCGGCCGACATCGACCCACGGACCAAGAACTGACTGGAGTCCTGGATGGGTCGTCACAGCACGGAAGGCCGGCCAGGATGCACGCGGCACTCCCGCTTACAATGCCCTCCCCCAGAAGATCCCTTCTCCCCTCGTTAGTGAGTTACTGTACCCGCAATGCGTGGGAAGGGGTCTTTGCCACCTCCCTATGATAAGGCATCGAGTGTGTCTCCAGCATGACTCGCAGTGGCCTCCGTTCTCCCGCACTCTCATATTTTTGGGCATCGGTGGTTGTCCATCCACGAATCCCCTGACTAGCTAAATGCTTTTGACGGGGAGATGTTCCCGAGTCTTGCATTCAGACTTTTTGAGGGAGACGGATGGCCGCAGTCAGTGCTTGCACTCCTTTTCTGGTCGACACTTAACGAGTCGGGGTTTGATTCTAGACTACGGAGTACCTCCGGGGTTGCGATGAAAGGGACTCGCGGAAAAGTCCGGGTCCGGCATGCATTGCCCCTCGGTGCTTGCATGGTTGACAGTCTTGCATGCTTTTTTTCTTTTTCTTTTTTGCCGAGCCCAAGTTGTTCTAGTCAATAGGTAGGCATTTCTAGTCCGTAGCGGATTGACCTTGCTCAGGACTCTACAGCGCGACTGTGATTTTCAACCTGCACATTAAGCAATGTCTCGCGGTTGACCAGGCAGGATATCGCTGAAATTTCGTATCTCATGGACAGCCAACGCGGTCAGCCGGGCTGAATCCTGCAGGGTCGATTGAGTACTCCGTAGACTGGGCGTTGTACGGAGTACTCCGTACACGGAATAGACCTCCATGACCGCAACGCGACTTCGCGCGCCACATATACACAGTATACGAGCAGGATTGCGCCGGACTGAATCCTTCCAGGGACGCAGGCAGGCTCTATCTATCGAGCAAGAAAGAACGGACGGGATAAGTTAGCCTCTTTTGGGATGCTCGGCCCGAAAACACCAGAAACGTCGGTCTTCCGTGCCCAGAGAACGGAGTACAGCTTCTTGCACTAAGCAGGCGGGCGCTGCGTGAGTTGAATCAAGCAGTGATTTAGGGGGGGGGATGGCAGGGCAGCCTTGAGATACTAACTCATTTATTTCATTCGCCTTTGCTTATCGTAAATTAAATCCCGTTTGAAAGGAGAAGGGAAAGCAGACACGTGATGCGCCTATCGGGAACCCTCCCCCTGGATCAAATGATCGCAAGACAATTTAAAAACATCCTCTAGCAGTCTTTGTTTGATGATTGATAAGTTATTGTGCGTGGTGGATAGACCGTCATAGAAGGAGTGGGATCTTGGCTGCGTCAATTACGTTAACATCTTCCTTCCCCCTGCAGCCCAGCCCTATGCCCTGCAGGAGAACAGATTGAAATCGTAAGCACTTGTGCATCTGATCGATCTTCAAGATAACACGCCATAGGCTACATCCAGCCCTGGGAAAAGTTTTTCCATTGGCTAACTTTCCTACGGAGTATCACTAGTAAGATTGCTCATCATCGGCGCTAGACTGGTTGTTAAAACGACGTACTATAGGGGCACACTGCTGGTATCGATCCATCGGCATTGAGCGGAGGACTGACGCAACCACTGTTTTCCTATGTCTTCTTCTTCTTTTTTCGGGCTGGAGGGACTCCATGTCCTAATCACTGGAGCCGCGGGTGGCATTGGACGACGAGCAGTGCAGGAATTCCTGGGTAAGTGATATCGATTGGAGTGTTTCATTTGCCTCCCTCTCCCGCCCCCCAATCTTTGCCTACGTAGTCATCTCTATATTGGTCATGACTCCAGCTTGGTCTCTCTGCGTGAGCTGGCAGTGAAATGGCTGCAATGCATACCCAGTATGTCTGGGAGGCCATGTGCAATAATAAGATTTTGTTCCTGCTAGTAGGAGGGAGATAATGAATGCTAAAAAACCTGCATACAGACCAAGGATGTAAAGTCACCGCCCTGGATCTTCGTCCTCTGGAGCTCGCTCAAGCCCCTGCGGACGTCTACTCGCGACTGCACATGCTCCAGGGCGACATCACCGATGAAGAGTCCATTCGCTCTAGCGTCTCGCAGGCCACCAAGCGCTTCGGACCCATCAACATCCTCATCGCCAACGCAGGCATCACCGATGAAGGCCAGGACTACCCCCTCTGGGAGCTTCCCCTCGAGCTGTGGGAGAAGACGTACCGCGTCAACGTGCGCGGGACCTTTCTTACGATCAAACACTTCCTCCGGTCCGCCCAGCAGACCCAGCAGGCGCTGGGTAGGGAGCTGGACAACCTTGCTATTGTCGTGACGGGCAGCGAGACAGGCAGGTTCGGCCAGGAGGGACATGCCGAGTATGCCTCGGGCAAGGCGGGCTTGCAGGAGGATGGGCTGGTTCGGAGGGTGCAGAACGAGATTGTTCGGCTCAACCGCAGGGCGAGAATCAATGCTGTGGCTCCGGGGTGGGTTGACACCCCTCGCATTGAGGGCCGTCTGGATGATCCGAAAGAGCTGTGGGTTGAGGCTCAGGCAACGTAAGTTTTCAACTCTCTTGCCCTTGCTGATGGCAGGGACCGGTGAAAAAACGTCGCTGACGGTCAAGGTAGGGTGTCACAGAGGAAGATTGCGAGACCGGAGGAGGTGGCTCGTACGATGGCCTTTCTGGCTTCTCATCGTGCAGCTGGCCACATTTCAGGCCAGTGCTTGAGGGTGGATGGTGGCATGGAGGGACGTCTGGTTTGGAAGGAGAGCGAGGAGACGACGACCACCGGTTGTCGGGAGTTGTCCCTCGTGTCGTCGATTCCATCGACCTTGACGACACCGAAGCGCAACAAGATCCGGGTGGCCGTGTCCATTGACCTGGATGCGGTGTCTGGATGGCTAGGAACGGGTTTGTGACCTCCCACCCGCATCTCTCCGGCACGTATCCAATTCTGAAATCCGTTTCTTTTTTTATTGTGCATCACAGGGCAACACCCCGAAAACATCCTCGCCGACTACTCCGCCGGATTCTTTGCAGCCCGCGTGGGCGTTCCACGACTTGTGCGCATGCTGAAGAAGCTCAACCTGGCGGATCGCTGCACATGGTTCATCCCGGGTCACTCCGCGGAGAGCTTCCCCGACGAGGTGCGCCAGGTGGTAGAGACAGGCTGCGAGATCGGGCTGCACGGCTATGCCCACGAGGGCGCTTATCAACTCACCGTCGAGCAAGAGCGCGACGTGCTCGTCAAATGCATCGAGATCGCCACCAAGCTCACCGGCCAGAAACCCGTCGGGTATCGAGCCCCGCTCTACCAGCTCCGGGAGTCGACGATGGACCTGCTTGAGGAGTTTGGCTTTGAATACGGTCTGTTCCCGGTGAACCCACCTGCCTGCCTGCCTGCCTGCCTGCCTGTGAGTTAGCGTTTGGTTGAGGAAGGGCTAACGCAATCCTCAGATGCCTCCCTCACCGACCACGACTGCCATCCGTTCTTCGCCCCGCGCCGTCCCCCGCTGGAACCCATCGACTTCTCCCGCCCCGCCGCCTCCTGGATGCACCCCATCCCACAGTCCCCCACAACGCCCGACCGTCGTCCGCTCGTCTGCGTCCCCTGTAACTGGTACATGGAGGACATGACCCCGATGCAGTTCCTGCCGCACGCGCCCAACTCGCACGGCTACACGGACGTGCGCGTGATCGAGAACATGTGGAAGGACCGCTTCCTGTGGATCCGCGAGAACGAGGAGGAGCCCATCTTCCCGGTGCTGATGCATCCGGACACCAGTGGGATGACGCATGTCATTGGCATGCTGGAGCGGTTGCTGCGCTGGTTGCAAGGCTGGGGGGAGGAGGTGGAGTTTTGTCAGACGGGGGAGATTGCGCGGTGGTTTCGGGAGAGGGAGATGGCGATGAGTAGTGTCTGTTAGACTAGTAGCTGTAGATTAAGAAGTAGAGAGTTGTGTTGACAGTGAGTGAGTAAAAGGCTGCATTTAGTCGGTAGTATATTATGATACTAGTGCCCTGGCATATTCAAATAATTCTCACAGTCCAGTAACTTAGTAGCAGGATTTAGTTACCAGTTGTCAACAAATCCCCTCGCACCTGCTCGAGTCAACACAACAGACAAAGAAGAATCCACCCTCCCTCACTACATCCCCCATCGATGCATGCATGCATGCACACCGACAGCTGAGGTATTTTCAATGGAGGATATACTCGGGTCATGTACCTCCACCCTCGGCCCAAAACGGCAACCCCGAATCTCAACACCCACGTGACCGCGCGTCTCTCGCCGGCGCGTCCCACGCATCAAAAGCAACCCCAAAAAACAACCCATCACCTTCTAGTTAGTTGAAACAAATATTTCCCCCAGTCCCCCCCTCAAACATACCCCACAGGGTGATAAGGGACGCTAGTATGGTCTTCAAACCCTTCAAATCCCCGCTCATCCGCAAACCCATCCCATCATCGTCTCCGTTCGCGACTCCCGGTGCTAGTACAACCACAACCACAGCTACAGCTACAGCTGCACCTTCTGCTGCGGTTACGACCGCCAGCACTACAAACAATCAAGATCCTACCGCAAGCGACGAACCACCCGCGAAGAAACAGCGTATACATTTACATCATGCGGTGACGGGAATTGAGAACCGGGGGGTCGTGCCGGGGGTGGTGGATTCGGTGCCGCAGCAGCAACAGCAACAGCAACCGCAGAAGAGAAGAGGGAAGGCGACCTTATTGTGTTTGGCGACGACACCCACACCGACACCCCGGAGGTCGCTTGCTACTGAGACGGTTTCTTCTCGAGTCGCTGGGAGGGAGGGACCGGGGTTGAATCGGCCTAGGGGGGAGAGTAGTGCTGATAGTGGGAGTCGTGGTGGTGGCGGTGATGCGAGGAAAGAAACTGCTCCTACTCCTCCTACTATTGCTACTACTACTCCTACTACTACTACTACTACTACTACTACTACTACTACTACTACCACTGGTGTGTCTGCTGCGAAGGGTAAGGGTCAAGGTTTGGATGAGGAGGGCCAGGAGAGTTATTTTAATGTCTTGTGGTGAGTGGTAATCCCTCCCCCGTCCGTTCCCTGAACAGGCAGGGCGGGTGTGTCTATGGTACAGGAGAAAAGACCAATCTCATGCATGGGAACAGGCGCAAAGTAACCACCAAGAAAAACAAAACCTGGGATGGCGATGCGGTGCTCCGGGTGAAGGATGGCTATGCCTATATGCACGATCATGCCACGGGGCGGGATATGGGTCGCGGGGTGGTGTCGAGGGCTAGAGGTCTGGAGGTTGGGGTCATGCTGTCGATTGCTGGGAAGGAGGTCGAGGTGGATTGCGAGATCTCGCGGGGGGAGTATCTGGCTGCGAGGGCTGTTTCTGCTGCTGCTTCGGTGACATCGGTGAAGGCATCTGGTTTGGTGCGGAGTGGCAGCAGCAGCAGCAGCAGCAGCAGCAACAACAGACAAGGGAGCAAAGGAAAAGAGGATGCGGCTGTCGATGCGAAACCCAGTCCTATTCGAATTGCGAACCCCGCGTCCAAAAAAGGCGGGATTTCTGCGGGTTACAAGCGACCGCTGCTGGATTCCACTGTCATACCGCAGCCTTCTACCGCTGCAGAAGTGCCCGTCCCCCGGCATGACCCTACCCAGCCGGGGGCGTTGGTCATGAAACGCCCAGAGTGCGTGCCCAACGGCAAGAAGATCGTCGATGTGGTGGTTGATCCCATCCTAGCGAAACATCTTCGCCCCCATCAGCGCGAGGGAGTCCAGTTTCTCTACGAGTGTGTCATGGGGATGCGCTCCTTCAACGGCGAAGGCGCAATCCTTGCGGACGACATGGGCTTGGGCAAGACGCTGCAGACCATCACTCTCTTGTGGACGCTGCTGAAGCAGAACCCCGTCTACGGCGACTCTCCGGTCGTGAAGAAGGCGCTCATCGTTTGTCCCGTGACACTGATCAGTAACTGGCGCAAGGAGATCCGCAAGTGGCTGGGCAACGAACGCATTGGCGTCTTCGTCTTCGACAACGATAAACGCAAGCGGCTGACTGATTTCACCAAGGGCAAGGCGTATAGTATCATGATTGTGGGTTATGAGAAGCTGAGGTCGGTGCAGGAGGGACTGGCTCGAGGCAATGGCGTCGACATCATCATTGCAGACGAAGGGCATCGGCTGAAGACCCTCCAGAACAAGAGTGGACAAGCCATCCAATCGCTGAATGCCAGCAAGAGGATCATCCTGTCCGGGACCCCGATCCAGAACGACCTCAAGGAATTCTTCGCGGCCGTGGACCTCGTCAATCCGGGCGTCCTGGGCACATTCAAGGCCTTCGTCAAGGACTTCGAGATCCCTATCGTGAAGAGTCGACAGCCCGAGGCTACCGAGGAGGACATCGAGAAAGGTGAAGCCCGCAACGAAGAGCTCCGCGAGCTGACCTCCAAGTTCATGCTGCGCCGCACGGCAGACATCCTGGCCAAATACCTCCCGCCCAAATCCGAATACGTCCTCTTTTGCAACCCCACGCGCACGCAGGCCAATATCTACCAGAACGTGCTGGCATCGCCCATTTTCCAGAGCGCCATCGGCAACACCGAGAGCGCGCTCCAGCTCATTACTATCCTCAAGAAGCTCTGCAACAGCCCCTCGCTCCTCTCGCCTAGTGCCACTGAGGACAAGAACAAGGACAGCTCCCCCAACTCCACCGTCGCCGCGCTTCTCTCCTCCCTGCCTCCCAACCTCCTCCGCCACTTCGCCCCGTCCTCGAGTGCCAAGATCCGCGTCCTCGACCAGCTCCTTCATCACCTCCGCATGACCTCCCGCGCGGAGAAGATCGTCCTCGTCTCGAACTACACCTCAACCCTCAACCTCCTCGCCAATCTGCTGTCGTCCCTTTCCCTCCCCTTCCTCCGCCTCGACGGCTCCACCCCGGCCCAGAAACGCCACGCCCTCGTCGAGGACTTCAACCGCCTGCCCTCGGACCTCTGCTTCGCGTTTCTCCTGTCGGCCAAAGCCGGCGGCACGGGGCTGAACCTCATCGGCGCCAGCCGCTTGGTTCTGTTCGATGTCGACTGGAACCCGGCCACGGACATCCAGGCGATGGCGCGCATCCACCGCGACGGCCAAAAACGGCCGTGCCGGATCTACCGAATCCTGCTGAAGGGCAGTCTCGAGGAGAAGATCTGGCAGCGGCAGGTGACGAAGCTGGGGTTGGCGGATAGCGTGATGACGACAGATGCTGCCAATGGTGCGGCTACCTCGTCATCATCGTCATCATCAATGGCACATTTTTCCCGCGACGAGCTGCGTGATCTGTTCCGGTTGGACGAGGAGAGTCGATGTCAGACGCATGTATTGCTGGGGTGTGAGTGTGGAGGCACCGGTCAACAGCCGCAGCCGCAGCCACCATCTGCCATGAACGATGAAGCCGAAGCAGAACCGGCCCCCATCCCCGCCTCCGAGGAGGAGGAACCAGAAGAACCAGAAGATGAAGAGGACTTCCCCGCCCTCCCCACCCTCATCCAAGCCTCTCATCTCGGCCGCGAGAAAGACAAGAAAGAGCCAGCGCCCAACCCACGACCCCGGCGCGCCTCCCGCCGTCCAATCCCCCCTTCCTCACCCTCAGACACCGGCGCTGACGCTGTCCCTGGCGCTGACATTGACACCTCCATGACCGCACAAACCCAGACCCAACAAGCCGCCCCCACCACCACCCAAAAACAGCGAATCAAGCAATCTCTCGCGCAGTACCGCCACATCGACCCGTACCATCTCACCGCGCCCCCCGAGGAGATCAGAGGCGATGACGAGCTCGTCCCGGCCCTCGAGTCCGTCCTGGACGATGAGGTCCTTGTTGCTATGTTGCGCGACGAGGGGAATCGCGTGGGATATATTTTCAAGAAAGCTAGCGGTGGTGGGAATACCTAGACAAGAAAGAGTTGGGAAACGAGGCTGGGGATGGGAACGGAAGATGGGGATCAGGGGATGGGGAGGGGGAGGGCTACGATTCAGGATTTCAGGCTCTTAGCACCGAAACGCGGACTTACTTGGGTTTGACTGGAAACGGAAAGGCTGGGTGGGGGGGTTATACATTGGTTTAATGAGTATAGATATAGGATGGAGTTATGATTATGGCATCGTCGAGGGTATCCTGTATAATGCTTTAGGATGTATAGACTGAATGTCTTACTTGCATTTGCATGGTGGTGCTTATAGGTAGTATACTGATACAGATGTATTCCCTTTCCGTCTTGTATCTTCTTTTCTTCTTGGAACGACTCGGACTATTCTTGGATAGACTGGTTAGTTATAGATACAGTAAGAAGATCTACTACAGGTCTTATGTTAATCAAGGTCGGTAACTAGGTCAACCCGTGAGCGTTCAGGTGGACTTGATTCAATGGTTAATGTACAATGCACAGTAGATACGCATTCCACATGATATAAATACCAATGATCTGTGCGGTGGAAAAAGAAGGTATGTATAAAGCTATAAACAGGGAAACTGAGCTGAGCAATACAAATGGGGTATGAGAATTGGGGGCGGGGGGGGGTATGCGCAGAGATAACGTATAGCAGGCAGCAGCAAGACAGAGCGACACAAATAAGAAACGCTGAGATTCAGGACATGCTAGTCGAAAAAAAAAAGTTCAAATGGGTGGAGATTTGACCTGAGGTAGAGAGATTTAGACATGATGATTGAGACAACAAAACAACAGATAAAAAAGAAAAAGCAACGAGGGGAATCATATCAAAGACTTGTGGAGGCAGACAGCTAATACTTGGACTTCCCGACAAGGCCAAACGTATACGCAGCCTCGGCTTCACTCTTCATCTGGATCATGTAGATCCGCGAGAATCCCACCATGACGCCGCCCTTCTTGGGCATGGCGCCGCCCTCGGTCTCCTCCCACACCGAGACGGCGATACCGGTGCGGGCGACCCGCTCGAAGCAGCTCTCGCCGAGGCAGACATCTAAGAGCACCTCGCCGCGCGTCTTGCCGCGGATGAGGATGCGCTTCTCGGATTCCATGGGCCGACGCGGGGATGCAGCCCCGGAGCTCGGGGGACTTCCGTCCATGCCCTCCGAGAACGTGGTTGAGTCACTCCGGCCGGCTTCGCGAGGCTCGGTGTGCGGTGCAGGCATAATGGTCAGTCGCGCGGCGCCCATGTCGCGCCACTTCGACTGCGTCTCACGCATATACAGTCGGATCTTAGCATTGGACAGCCCGATGCCGTCGACGCCCTTGATAGCGGCGGCGATGCGACCAATACCCGAGGAAGGCGATGCGTGGGAGCCGAGGGAGTCGGAATAGAGACTGTCTTCCTTCTGGCCGTGACCGTTGCGGGATGTCAGAGAGGAGCGCGAGATGTTGAACATCTTGCTTCCGGCGCCGAAGCGCTTGAGAGCGGAGAAAGCGCTGCTCACAGTGCCTACGCTGCTATCGGAGTTGTCGGCTTGCGATCGTGGGGAGGTGGTGGCAGCACGGTAGCTTCGCCTGCGCCGGGGCCAACCAAACAGGCCGCCGCTTCGGCTGGGGGCCTCCTCGGGAAGGGCTTGGTCGGCGTACGGACCTCGGGCGTTCTGCAAGGCGATGTAGGTGGGGTTGTTGATGCGCGCGTGGTTGATGAGCCCATACAGGACCTCGCACTCATCTGCATTCCGTGAGCGGAACATGATGTTGTTACTCCAATTGATCTTCGAGCGTTTGGTCGGTGGGGAGCGAATGCTGATGTCGATCGCTGTACCACGTCGGATAGGAACAAGGGGGGTAAGCTCAAGCGCAACCAGCGGGCGGAGCTTTTTCAACGTGGCTTCATCTTCCATCCCCATAGGAGCATCGCTCATATTGTACGCCTCAATCAGCCCGGGGCTAACAATGACCTTGCACTCATCGGGGAATATGCTTTCCCAAGAACCCTTATCGGACCAGGCAAAGACGGCAGCGATGGCGGCAGACGACTTGGCGGGCTGCGACGGAACCGATCTATACCCGCCCTCGGATGCTGCATTTGTCAAGGACAAGGAGGTGCTAGCAGAGGTCATGACGGAGTCCTGCACATGGGACTTGGAAAGCTGGCGGGTTGGCAAGGACGCAAGTTCATCTTCGGTCTCGTCGTCGGAGCTGTCCGTTGCCGAGTATTCTGACCCCGACTGCATGTCATAGCGCCGCACAGTTGACGTGTCAGAATCTGAGTAAGAGTCTGAAGCGGTGGACGGTTCATACTCGTGTTTCAAGGGCGAAGAGCCACGACGCTTGAGGCGTCCATTGCCTGGGCTTAGCACTGGAGCATTGGATAGACTTGAGCCGGTCGAACTCGGTGAGCGAGAATGCGGTGGCGGGGCTGGAGGCTCTTCCTGCTCCGTTGGAGTCTCAGTGAAATAGGCCGACTCAATGGCGGAATAATCGTCATCGTCCGAGGTGGATGCCAGCGAGTCAGTAATGTATGTCTGGCTACTGCCTCTTCGGAGCTTGGGGATCACGGGAAGGTCCATCGATGGCACGGAGGACAACCTTCTATCCGGCATAGGCGGCCTTTGGGGGCGATCTTGTTCTTTGGGCTTTTTCTGTTCGACAGGTCTGATTTCCTCGGGTTCTCGGGCCTTGCCCTTGTCCACGATTGGTTCCGTGGGCGTACTCTCGCCGTAGCGCGAAACCCGCTTGGCCTTGGAGCGCTTGAGCCCGTGCGGTCTGTCATCGCCGGTGAAGCTCTTTCGCGGCTCCCTCGCGTGAAGGATAGGTTGAGACCGGGGCGAAGCCTTGGAAGTATTTTCTCCTTCGCCCGTAGCATAATCAGACTCCCGCGTCATTGCACTGTGCAACGAGGTATACGAGTCGTTGGCCCATGAAGATCCGAAGGTACCTGGCTCAGAGAATTGGTCACGAGGCGTCAGAGATCGACGCTTAGCTCGAATCTCAGCCTTCTCTCCAATCGGTATGTTGACGTTTGTCGGACTTGGAGGCGCTCGCTGTACTTGAGAAGCCTCGGTGGAGGATGAGATCGTCTGTGCCCGTTTTCGTTGCTTGGCTCGGTCGATGAAGCTCTGAGTACGGCAGATTGCCGGTGGAACAGGGACTAGACCCAGCATCTGCACCCATTCATTCCCAATCTCCTCCTCCTCGATCTGAAGAATGAGAAGCTCCTGCCATGCTTTCTCCTGCCCTGGAGCGCTTCGCAACATAACAATAATCTCCCCCTTAGTATCTCCATTCCGCGCAGAGACGCAGTTCAGCGCTATGGGAGGGAACAGTAGCCAACGATCCGTATGATCGATCTCACAGATCAGGAGGTCGCCTTCCCCTCTGTTCTGTGGGGTGGCGTCTCTCAAGAGAAGTTCTGCACGACAATCGATCATTTGCCCACTGGAATGGTACAGAGATAGATTAAAGAAGTCACGGGCACGAACTCGTCGAGACCGATTCACGGTCACCTCAGTCAGAGCACCCAATGTCGCAGGATCGCGCGCGCGTGTCGCATCAATGCTGGCCGCCGACTCGTCTTCAAGCCTGGCTCTTTCCTCCCTCGCACGGCGACGAGCTTCTGTCACCAACGTCTGATAGCCCGAGGCGATTTCTTCTGCTTTGGGGGATGGTTGCAGCGTCTTGATCCCCTTGAAGGTCTTTGCAAGGTATTTCAGGCGCACTAGTGGTCGCTTCAAGAGATAGGCAACATCGACTTTTTCGCCGTCGCTATCCACGACGTCCCCATTCTCGTCTCTTGCCATGCCCTCGTCCAGGCTCTTGGTGTCGGCATTTTCTGCCCCTTCTCCTTCCTCCAAGGGCGCAAGATTCACGATGACGTCCTTGAATCCTAACCGCCAGGCTTTCAGGTACTCGCGATACACCCTTTGTGCCCCATGTGCCCAGTTCAGTAGCGCATCGACATTGTCTTCGGGAATCCGCTTGTGCAAGGTCTTCAGCCGCTCAATGGCCACACCCATATCGACGATGGGCTTGCTGAAATTGACTTCGTCTTTGGGGTCCGCGGACGGTCGAAACAGACCAGCTGCGATTGCAGAATCAGACCGTGAAAGCACGCAAGTCAGGAGGACAGGAATCACACCGCCGACCAAAGTCTTCAGCTCACGCATATACTTCGCTTCGTCGGCAGACAACTCCTTGAGTATGTCTGGGATGGTCTCCGAGGCCACACGGTTCTTCGTCTTCAAGCTCCTCGCAGACCGAAGGCTTCTGCTCCTGCTGTTTGGGGCTGACAAGACTGAGATTAGATCGTCATGGGTAGTGAGTCGTCTTTTAAGTTGGGAGGAAACCACAGGCAGTGAGTTCGGGTCGAATGAGTCCCGCTCTTCGTCGTCTTCCTTTGCCTTGGCTGAAGATTCCTGCGTTTCCGGAACGGATGCCGCTGCAGCATTAGCTCCTTTACTCATTGACTCCACAGAAGCGATTGTAGTTAGAGGGTGCGCTCCAGTGGTAGGGATAGGCTTCGTGCGCCCCAGCGGTACAGGCGCACTGTTACCAGACACTTCCGAGCCCTCAGAGAGCGGATGTGTTCCAGCCTCAGACACATCATCCTTCATGTCACGAGGACGCTCTCGGAGAGGCAAATCTTTGCCTCTGGATGATGGTCGGCTGCCTGTGCTTTCACCGTGCTTCTTCTTCGATGAGGCACTACCATCTCTGTGAGCTCCCGAACCCCTAGCAACCTCTTCCTTTGGCTTGGCTCGGTCGCTTGCCGGGGAATTCCCATCTCCCTTGCTTCGCCGCGACGGCGCGTCTTGGCGGGGAGTGTCACTATCCAAGGAATGCTCCACATCGCTCCCATGCGACTTTTCGGATTTGGTGGTCGGTTTACCATTGCCAAACCTCATCTTCAGCGGCGCCGGAACCTCTACATCCGATTCGATACCCTCCGAAAAGGGGTCTGGAGTATTGGACAGCCATGCTTGGATTTTGGCGCCCCGGGGTGGTGCTGGTTTGGGTGGCTCGGGTTTGCCAAATATTTCTTTTGATGCATCTAGCATGTGCTCAAAGATCCCTCCTTTCGGTGGTTTCGCGGCCATCCGGGCTTTAAGCGCATTGAGGCCAGGCCCTTTAGGGGACGGAGCCTTGGGCGTCGGAGCCTTGGGCGTCGGGTTAGAGCCTCGCGCGCGGCGCCTGGACAATTCCGAGAAGTCCGCCTCGCTCGTTGCCCACTCTGAGTCGTCGTCTAGAGGCAGATCCTTGTATTTCGAACTTTGCGGCTGCTCTGATTTGGCACGAGTATGCCCTTTCCCCGAGGACGGTCGCGAAGTCGACTTCGAGGATCCATTGTGCGATCCACTGTTCTCCTCCCCCCTTTCCTCTGGTATTGTCTCCACATCCCGCGATGCACGGGACTTCCTCCGCTCCCTCGTCGCCAGATCCGTGGAGCGGTCCCGGTCGCGACTTCGTGATGTGGGGGGCGAGATCCCATCGTCGTCCTTGCCCGGATTGCGCGCCGAGCGTAGTGCATCGTTTGTTGTGTACTCGGAGATGCGCTTGGGGGCCGGTAGTTTCGCGGCAGCGGCCTGAGCCTGGGTGGGCGTCCGATTCAACTTCCAGTGCTCATCACTGATGACTCGTTTGCGCGGGGTGCTTTGGCTTCGCATTCTGGTGATTACGGAGCTGTTGGAGCTGCCGGAGGGCTTTTCATTGGCGAGTTTAGGCTTGGATTCGGCGGCGGAGTTGTTCTCCTCCTCATCGTCGTAGTAGACTCCGTCGTTGGCGGTGATCACCCCTCCTCCTTGCTGTTGCCATTTGCGCACTTTTTCTCGCACGGAATTGGTATCGTAGATTCCCAAAGGCCGACCGATATCGAGGGGTTTTGTCTTGGTGGGTGAGACTTTGGCGGCTCCCCCGCGGTTGGAGGGACGCTGCGGATGAACAGGAGATGGCATGGAAGTCTATAAGCTCGGATGGATTTTAGCATGATGTTTTCTGAAATATAGAGCTTCAACTTGGTTTGAAACTGTATTGGAATGCATTGGGTTGAAGGTGCGAAAATTCGCGGTGGACATGGCGCGACGGCAACCCGCCGACGTCACTTTAAATGTTTGTTTATGAGGGGGAGGGAAAAGCTCACTCACTAGTAAAGCTCAGCACAACAGCTCATGCATAACTACCCTGGCAGACAACAGCAGGGAAATTGCAGGAAATTACAGGGAATAAATGAATTGCAAGCTTCTAGGAAGATCGTTGAAAGGAAGTCGAATCGAAAGAGATAGAAGCGAACATTCCACCAGGGAAGAAGCGAAACAGGCGGTCAAAAGTAGATCGGGTCTCTCTCTCTCTCTCTCTCTCTTTCTCTCTCCCTCTTTCTCTGATGCGGTCTTTCACCGGCCGAACAATTTAAACCACGACAATTACCAGCAGCAGATTTTGGCTAAATTGAGTTCGAGATGCTGGTGAGAAGATGATCAGTCATTGGCCGGTCTGACTGCTCGTTTTCTCATTCAAACATCAACAACCCCTCGGGAGTGCTGGGTTCAAATTCGAGTGAAGGGGGGGGCAAAGCAAAGGATTGAGCTCGGATGAGGGGAGAAAGTGGAGAGTTTTGGGTTGTATACTCCGCCCGGGACTAACAATTCTTTTTCGCAAACGCTGGAGCAAAAAGCCGCAGGCTGCCCGGGAAACCGAAGCGCAAAGACGAACGAACGAACAATCCATTCACATCACATCCAGATGACTTACTTTGTGGTCATGAAATCACACTGGCGCCCAATCCGAGCCAGTCAGTCGCTGGAGCCAGCCACCGAGAAAGAGGCAATACATGAATTTAAGGCAACCTTCTCCTTACTAGTTATGCTCAGTTGAGTTTCTGGTCAGGCTGCTCCGATATGCTTTTTTGCGACCGGTGGTTCGTTGGTCATCCATCAGGTACATATACGCACGAGGACGGGACTGATCACCCTTTAATATATATACCACGGAAATGATGGAAGGAGTGAGCTGCAAGGTTAGTAAGATGCATCATGGCTGCTGCTGCTGCTACTGTTGTTGTTGTCGCTGCTGCTGCTGGCTAATGATATCTTCAGTGGTTCTTGTCTCACGCCTGGACCCTCTTCCCCCCCCCCCTCAAGTCAGTTCTTCGCACCTTTTTCCTCCATCCCTCCATCCCTCCCCTTCCCTGGTCCCAGCGCTCTGCACGGACGCCACGAAGTATATCCTACGCAGCTTTCTCCCCTATAAAGAGTCCTCCTGACCGAGCGCATGAGGAATTCCTACTTCACAAGGTTCTTCCGTCGATTCCCGTCTCTTTGTCCAAGTCCTCGTTCCCTCTCTCTGGGTCCTCGCCCCATACGTGATTGACGTACAGAACATGCCAGGATAAGAGGTCAAGCTCCTTCCCCACGTCCTCGACTAGGTAACAGACTATCTCATCCTCGACAGCGAAACAAGCAAGAAATCAAGAGGCCTAGGACGGTCCACTACGAAGTCTACGCGTCAGAGTGGGCCAAGAGGAAATATAGGGCACTGCGTCCTGGGCGCACTATTGATTATTTGTGCTAACCTAGTGATTGCTTTCTCTGCGTTGTCATGCAATCGGTGCTAAGTGTTTATCCCGATCCCAACTCAGTGCTGTCAATCGTGACGACGTGAGCGAGATTGATACAGATCCCCTCTCCATCTGAGCAATCATGATGGCATGTGTCGAGTTCCTGGCCGGAATATTGATCCTCCTCGCTAAATTTAAATTTTCTTGATGCACTTAAAGGTTGTTTCCCCCAGCCTAGAACCACCCCGCGCAGCAAGTCGGGCCTAGCGAGGCTCGCGGTAACTTATCCAATTCCCTTCACCCACCAACCCCCGGTTCTCCAAAACCGCCCAGATCACAATGACATCATACCTATTTTCTGAGATACTATCGCGCCTTGTGTTGTGCCGATCTTGCTTCCAGAGCCGTAAAAGCCGCGGATATACTCCGCATGCTCTGGCAGAGATAATCTGTCCATTCCAGTAAGCATCAATACCACGAACCCGCCCACGAGGAAAAGACTGACAGAATGGAACCACGATCCAGACGAAGTTCATCAAGAAGTAGTAGATCCAAAAATAAAAAGCCTCGGGACGACAGTAGGCAATTCCATGCACGTAGTGATCGAATAAGCTGGTGGCATAGTACAGAACATCGCCATACAGGTGGCTCATGCAGACAATGATCTGAAAGGGGTGACGCAGAGAGTGGTGCCTCGCAATCAAATATGCGACCAGGAAGCATAAGGGGCCCCAGACCAGCTACGATAATTATTCGTTAACTTAAGGGTCATTGTTGAATTTGTGAAAAATTCCCGCCAAGCATTTCGGGGGGCCTTTCGAAACCTACCACCGTGATGGTCTCCATGCAGAGAACGAGCGTGTCTGCGGTCATGTACCGCGAATCAGACAGGGCATATTCCTTCCAGAGCTGCCCGAAGAAGTCTTGAGCGGATGCCATGTGGTTATGGTGGATTATGAAGTATCCTTCGAAGAAGCAGTGCAGAAACCCAGCTGCAGTGGTGATTTGGTTTACTATGTTAGCACACTAAGGCCAACTGCCACTGAGAACTGGAGGCAAGCCCTTACAGCACACAAACCACAGAATGGCGATTCGGTCTTTTGTGGGTATTTGAGGTCGTTTGAAGCCGGTCAGCATCCAAGTAGCCCCCAGCAAGCCCGTCATACCCAGGCTGGCTGTGGTCAGGATGGTGAGCAACGGAGCCTCATTAGGCGCGTAGTCCTTGATGAGTGCGTCAATGGGATAGAATGGATGGGAGGGGGTCGGAAGCTCCATTTGGTTGCAACTGTTGGTCGAGATGATTGAGAACTGGCAGGATTTCTTAGCCTTGAAGCCTTAAAATCCCCTGTAGTAGGTGGTTTAGTTGCAGAGCTGAATAACCTGAACGTTGGGAGCAGCGCAGATCACAACAGTGCGGAAGATATATATTGGAACTGAATTGGGATTGAGGTCTGACAGGTGTTGGTTGGACGAGACCTCACATTGAAACCTATAATATTAGTAGTATTCTCAATCCCCTTGAGATATTTAAGCTCTATGACACTATCTTGACTGACTACCCTATATCTACTACTCTAATATCATACCTCAATCATGCTGCGCTCTTCCCTCGATCCATTTGTTGATAGCAAAGATCACGGGATGATCCACTAGCCCACTCGGGCTAGAACTAGAATTAGACACCTGAGGCCGCGAGCTGCCGGCGGTTCTGGAGGTCCTCCCGTATTCCGTATTCCGTACTGCGTAATCAATCACTTAGACTTACCGACTCCACGTCTCCAGCTGCGACAAGCTAAGCTACTAACCTTAGCTGCTGTTACCTGCTGCCGATCGCCCTCCTGGTTATCCCACCCCATGGAGACTGTCACTCTCTTTGTCTATTTGATTTCTTCACTCCGTCACACACAATCCTGCAATGGCCCCTGGTCCGTTTAAAAGGAAGCCCTTGGGTCTCGATGTGCCCCGCACTGTTGCGGTAGAGTCGCCGCCTGGCATTGCGGCTCTCTTCGTCATTCGTTTCGACATCAAAGCTGGGTACGTACATCTTCACCGGTCAAGGAGCTTGCGCTGAGAGCTGACTCCACATCAGTTATGTGATCTTCTGGAAACGAACAATCCCCGGGGGTAAGTCGTAGTGACAACATTTCTGGTGCCACCCCCCCGAACTGAACCCGATCGACCAGTTGATATCGAAGGAGCGGTGGAATACAAATCACTCCCATCCGGTTTACACAATGTGTCAGAGGACTTGGTGTAAGTCGGCGATCGCATTCAGATGATATATTGGCTGCTTGCTCATGGAAAACTCCGTTCTTCCAGGTACTTCATCCACGAGCAATATGCTGGCATTAGTGCTTTCGTCAACTGGCCTGCGGAGGAGGCAGAGCGCAATGCGAAGATGTTCGCCATTGGGGTCCTCGTACCCTTAAGCTCAGGAAGACTAGGAAAGAGCTGGAGACATGCGCCCAAGCTGAAGGAATTGGCGCAGTGAGTGACCTTCGAACCCTTCGCGTGCGTCGCAATGTGCCTACCTCTGACATCTTGCGATCGCTGCAGGAGTTATGCCCAGGATATGTCCAAGACCCAGCCCCTTGAAGACTACTGGGGAGCTTTTGAGACTCGCGACAGTGACAGTGCCATGCCCCCCGATTCTCCGTTGGAATCCCCGCTCAGCTTTCGTCTGAGGGCCCACGGGGACCGGCCCGACAGCATGCTTCGGAGCCGCGCATTCAGCGATGCGATCATGTTGGAAACGCCCAGGCCGGCCCTGACGCCCTTCCACCCAGCTTCCTCGCTTCCAGATTTCCTTGATTCGTTCGGTCCCCTCATTTTTCCTCTGTACAGAGCAGCCCTGCTGCGTAAGCGAGTCCTTTTCATGGCAGAGCCTCCAGTTCATGTTCCTTGTAGTTATGGTATGTTCAACCGTCCGGCTACTTGCCTTGCTTCTGACCGATCTCGCCCCAGTATATGATCTATCTTTATTGGCCTCGTTGCCTAATTCGCTCCTTCCCCTGCTCCCTCAAAACGGGCTCCCTCCTCCCCGACCGCGCCCCTTGTTCAACGTGGGCATACACGACATCCCCTACCTTGCTTCCTTTGTGGGTGCCTCGCCCAAGACCGACCGTGACTCGGCCTGGATTGCCTGCAGTACGGACAGCGTCTTAAGCGTGAAGCCCGAACTCTTTGATGTCCTAGTCACCTTGCCGCCCCCACATTCCAGAAACGCTGCGGAGAAGGTGTTCCCCACCGTCTCTATCTTCCATACCCAGCCCACAAAGGGAAGAACGCCCCAGTCAGTCGTCCTGAAGGCGACCCAGCGAGATGCGCGCCGTTACTACACTCTCTGCAGGGGTCTCCGCCACGTGTCCCAGAACGAGGACGCACAAACCGACCCTGACGACGACTCCGACGCGGCATCCACCTACTCCTCCAGTCCCATCGTCGAGCCCCTCTCGTGGGCTCGCCTGGCATACACCTCTTTCATCTGGTGGGCTTCGGCGGGCGAAAAGCGCGACGGTCTGTCCGAAGAGGAGGAAGAAGAGCACCAGATTGAGCAAGACACGCGCCTCCTCGCCAGTGTCGAGACCCTTCCCAGCCCTCCCCTAGGCTCTATTGGCCGGCGCAGCATCCCACCCCATCAATCCGCGCAGCAGCCCCCCGAAATCGCCCTGGTCGCATACTTCCGCCGCCTCACCACCCAGATTTTCATCACCCTCTCCGACGTGATCGCCCGCCACGACAGTCGCAATCTCCCGGATGACAACGACGACGACGACGACAATGAACCACCGTACGAAGACGACAACGAAGAGGAGTATGACCCTGAAGACGAGGACGACCCCGAGCCCTCCTCCCTCGCTATTGGCCGTCATTCCCCCCAAGCAGACGAGGACGACTCCCGGCGGCCCCTCCTCTCTCAGCAGCAGCCCAGCGAAATCCGCAATGGCAGCGCCCACCCACACGACTCCGACCCTGTCAAGATCACCTCCGAGGATCTGACGGAGATGGGCCTGGACGTGTGGAGCGCCGCCGACCGGGTCTTCGTCGAGGAGCTCGTCCTGCTCTGGTGGGGCCGCAGGGCGTACGTCGACAGTGCGCGCCTCAGATGTTGTGGTGTTTCGCTCCTATAAGTGTGATTTGTCTGTCTGCTTTCCCGTGCGCAAAAACTAGCATGATACTCGCTAGCTTTTTTTTTCTGGTTTTTCTGCTCTCTATCTTCTTGCCAAATCGGTAACGGATCTTTCTGCTGCACGCTTGAGAAGACATAGTATATATCATTATCTAGTCGCATGGCAATTGTCATATAGTAGAGTCTCAGTCTTTCGCGCTTGGGCGTAAGTCAATCCCAGGAAACAAACAACTGTACCTATTCTAGATATCAACCCATCGACAATATTCTGGGCTACTAATACCCTACGCATCATCTACAGCTAGCCAAAATGATAAGATATTTAAATAAGGGCATAAAACTTAGTGACAAAAACTCTATCCAAGAGAAGAAGAGCTGAGCCAGACCACGCACGCCAGCGCATAAATCGCTCCCCCTACCAGAAACAAAAAGAAATACCCGAACTGAGGATCGGGGTTAATGAAAGTCGGAGAAGAGCTACCAATGATTGATGAATGTACTTCTGCAGGAAGGGCGGGACAGTTCAATTTCATGACATTGAAGTAAGAGAACACGTTCAGCGGGGAGGATTCATCAAGATCTTTTGTAGACGCGCCATGAGTACCAAGAACAAGAAGAACATCAAGATTGAAAAAAGACAAAAAGAAGCTCATGTGACTCCCTCCTCAAAATAAAACGCCATTTCCACGTCGAGTACCGGGGTATCAAGAGAGAGTTTGTTGAGTCATTAACCAGGAGTGTTGAGGGAGGGCAGGTGGGGAGATGGAGGAGATGGATATGGAGAAGGAGGAGGAGGACAGGATCGAAAGACGTTTTGAGTCAATCAGTGGTAGGACATGCGGATGGGCGCACTCATGTCTCGGCGGGTGCGGATGGAGCCATCGCTTCCGACCTCGGGGTTGTTGACACTGGGGATGCGCCGTGCAGATCGGACGGGAGTGACACCCATTCCGCCGGAGCGCAGGGCACTCTCACCAGCGCTGATAGAGCGTTGCATGTTGGCCCGCCCCCTGCGTGCCCGTATCTGAGCCAGGGCTTCTTCCCGGCTGATTGGGGTACCTGGGACATCAGCAAAGCGATTGGCCGCCGACTCGTCCGCTCGTACTGGGATTTTCTTGAGATCGTCGTGCCCTTGCGAGGCGCTGTTATCGTGCGTCACGGGCAGAACAGGGTCCCACGGGACATCAACAATCATGGATGACCGGTGAGTTCCTGGAGTAGATGCTGGAACGAAGGCTTCGCTGCCCATAATGGAATCATATGGCATCTCATGTCTCTGGGTAGCATACTTTGAGAGAGGACTACCTGTGGCTGCTGGTGCTTCGTTCTCGCCCTCGACCTCTGGCAACGGGGAATGGATCGCCTTCGCTTGGAGCTGCTTCCGGGGAGATCCTCGGACAGGCGAAGGAATAGTGTGGAACGTGCCTGTGGCAGGCGAAAAGGTGATGATAGGCTCCTCTGCAGGATCATCGTCGTCGTCTTCAGCATCTTCCACATTCTCTTCCTCGAATTCCTCGGCTTCCTCTAAATCTTCGTCTTCGTCAACTGTCTCATCCGCATTCTCTTGTGCAGCCAAATCAACTGGCTCGCCGTCGGGTGTGTGCGATTCAATTTCGTCGTTCAATGGGCCGCTCGCGTTTTCGAAGGGTTGTTGGATCTCTTGCTCGTGCTCCTGTTGTTCAGCCGCCTCGACCGTTCCTGCTTCATGCACGTGGCCAATCTCTTCCGTCTCCGTCAGTCGGCAGGAACAGCGCTTGAATTGACACTCCATTCTGAGAAACTCGATCAGATCCTCCGCGTCGGTTCTGAGCTGACGCTCGCGTTTGAGAATCCGTTCGAGCTCCTCAACTCTGTCCTGCTGTGCTTCAGATACGGCGGGTTCCTTGACTTCCTGTCGGGGAGTGATGTCGGATAGTCTCGGTCGCTTAGGAGGGGTATCGTGCGCAGGCGATGGTTTTGTCGCATTGATGGTAGGTGAGTTAACAAAGTCTTCGGCCGATCGTTTGGGTCTCCGAGGGGTAGGGGTTAGCAACAGAGCGAGATCGCCTTCCGCCAGGGACATGCGCCCGACGCCCTCCTGACTAAGCTTGAGACTTTGGGCCTTCAAGCTTCGCGACCTGATATTAGCCTCCGCGACACGTAACTGCTCTTTGAGGACTTCCATCTCCTCAGTCAAGCCGGCAAGAGCATAGGCTCGCTCGAACGCCTCCTGCTTAGCCTGCTCCTTCGCCCGTCGCTCCGCCTGCACTTCATCTTTGAGCGCCTTGCCTTCGGTCCTAGCATGCTTTAGGTCTTCCTGCACCTTGACAATAGCTGACCCGGCCCGGAAGGCTTCTTTTCGGGCTTTTCGAATCTCCTTCTCGAACAGCGACCTCTCATGAGCCTGGCGCTCCTTTGCGGTCTGAAGCTCCTCCAGTAATGATTCAAGCCGTTCACTGATGCGTCGTTCACGAGATTGGGCTTCTGCAAGCTCTGTATTTGCGTGGGCTAGAGCAGATTCCGCCTCCTCCCGTCCTAGGATAGCGCGTTGCAAAGCTGCCGAATTGGTGGCCGATTGTTGTTGTGCGGGAGCATGAGCAGGACTGTTGCCTCGCGAGGAGAGACCGTTGAGATAGGCGACTTTGGACTGAACATCTGAGAGACCCCTCGAGTGTGAGCCTCTGAGGTTGAAGATGTTGGATGTTAATGGGGAATTGGGGTTGAACTGTTGGTTCATTCGCTCAGGCGATAGGGGGTTCAGGGCCTTCGTCGGGCTCGAGAATGGTGAGTCCATGGCGAAAAGCCTGTGTGCGTTGCAGTTTTGCGAGCGAGGTGAAGTGACAGTGACTGATTACCTTGTATCAGTACATGGCAGTCATGTCCGAGAGATAAAGAGCAGGGGTGGTGGTGGATGGGGGATGATAGTCGAGACGAAAGGAGTGGTTAAAATTGCGAACCCACATCTTCTCCTCCTATCGGTGACGCACCCACTCTTTCCCGCTGGTCTTGTTTGTTGCCCGCAACACGCAGCATCACATGACCGTTGCCTGGGACGACGTGTCTAACTGAATTGGGACAAGCTGGGACCTAGTCCCAAACAGGATAAGAGCCTGCATGGCCGCAGTGCGCTTAGCTAATGGTCTGTGCTTCCCATCAACTTAACTTATCCATTTGACGCCTTTATGGATTGAGATCCCATCGCATCGCCAAGAGAAGTTCCAGCGGTGTATGCTAAAATTATCGAGTCTTCCACTATCCGCGTCGGGAAGTTTGAGCCTGTGCGATTGCAGTTTTCTATCGCTTGTTGGACCTACCTCGATATCTCTGTCTTGAAGTAGTGCATAATCCTCGTGACTTCAGCTTGATACGCGAGACATTGGATTCGCTAAAATATGCATGAAATTATCACGTTGCAGCTCGGTCAACGAGCAAACTATCTGGCAACGCACTTCTGGAATCTTCAAGTACGCTGTGACCTCTCCTGGCCGACCGGATCCTAGATCTCCAGCTAAAACGGCAGCTAGGAATCTTATTTCACATACAACGAAGACGAAGATTCACCTGTAGATCATGACGTTCATTTCCGACCTGGTGTCGCAGCAGATGGCTCAGAGACCTTCACGCCCCGAACTGTCATCTATGATCTAAAAGGGGGATTTGGCACCCTGCGCAAATACAATGCTCTCTACCAGCTGTCAGAGGACGCCAACCCCGGTCAAGGACTATGGTGAGACGCCACCTTTGCCTGAGGTTCTGGCAGTGCATCTCCACCATGACAGTTCCTAGATGTCTAATCTCGCAATGGCGTAGGGACGGGAAAGAAATCATACAGCATCAGACCCCAATCCCCCAGAGCGATTATCAGAAGAATCTGGATGCAGGGCTCCCAGCTCCGCCACTTTCGTCAGAGACAGTTCGATACTGGTCGGACTACAATCGGCTCTTCTACCATCCGCGATCTATTGTTCAGCTGAATGAATATGAGCTGAATTCAAAGATCATGCCCTTCGAGGACTGGACCGTTGGAGAGGAACTTTTTAAAGACCTCGACAAGGAGCATGATCTACTGGACCGGGACGTAAGACCCTTCGCAGAAGAGTGCGATCAAATGCGTGCGTTCCAGCTTTTCACAGGCTCAGATGACGCCTGGGGTGGATTTGCTGCCCAGTATGTTGACAGAATCCGGGATGAGTATGGCAAGAAGGCAGTCTGGGTTTGGGCTGTAGAGAATGGCCGCAGGGTTGACCGGGTGAGTACTATCTTCTCTCGCAGACTGATAGCATTAATTCGCTGACTTTCGCAGCAAACTCAATATAAGCGGGACCTGAACAAGTCTCGGTCCATCTACGCTATTGCTCCCCAAGCTTCTTTGTATACGCCGATCATGGATCCTCCTACCCGATTACCGTCAACGGTCCATATTGACCCTTACTCCGAGTGGTATACTTCAGCATTGATCACTTCCGCCCTGGAGAGTGTGACGCTTCCCACTCGTCTTCGCCCCTATCATGACTTTGAGGCGTCCCTAGCAGGTGACGATGGCGTGCACAGAATCTTCGAGCTGCAGTCTACAATTGTGCCAGATGACGAGGGTACTGAGCACTCGCCTCGAGGCCTTGACAAAGACGCCAATGAAGCAGAAAGCTCAGACGATTCCAAGCCCAAGACCAAGTTCGAGCTGGACTTCACATACGACGGATTGGATAGCGACAAAGCTCATATCTTCAATCAACTGCAAGTTTCGCGTGGCATGAGCACCAACCGCAAAGACCAATCCTCGAGAGAGGACTTGGGCACCGTGCGCAGGCAACGGCTCTACAACTCTGAGCCCATGTTTCAGCGGTGAGGATAGAGATATTGCTCCCCTTTCACCATACGTATACTGACCGGGTTGACAGGTTCCATGCGCCATTGTCGTTCCCCATTCTGGACAGCTTTCCTCGTAACATTTTTACTCTGCCTCAGGCCAAGGAGAAGGTCCAAGTGCTTGCAGCATTGACAGCATCCTCCCGGACGGCGGAGAAGCTTAAGGGATTGGAGATGCTCGCGGGACGAGTTGCCGGAGTAGATGAGAGAGAAGCACTGGTCAATGGGTTGGGTGAGATCCGGGAGTCATATGAGACTGGCTGGATGAGTGACTCCGACTTTGACGATGACTAGACATACTGGAGTATGAAGTATGAAGTATATACTTATTCAGATGTTCAACAAAGTAACTTAGACCCTGATTGTCGGGGTTCCGGCGCTAAGAGTGCAAACACGGCGGGCGGTGTGGTGTGTTTGCATCCTCCTCCGGTCGGCCAAACGTGGCCTCTCCAATCAAGCATCGAACATTCGACCTGCATCTTTCTTTTACTTCTTCTTGTTCCTTGTCCACACTGTATGCTTACTGCCAGGTGGCCAGTAATCTAGAGCTTCGTTGTCTTCTAGATGGCTCTGCGGAAATAAAAAGTCTTTGGTAACTCCGGACCGCCCCCTCTTCCTTTTCAGGTGGCTGTGACCCTTCGCTAACCTCAATCTGCCGTCATAGTTCACGACCGCTAGCTTGCTAATTCATGTCCCTGTACCCTTTTAATTAGAGCGTCACTCGCTTGCGACCAGATCAACCAGATTATATCTGCGCACAGAGGACGAGTCCGATAGATGCTAAGCTGTGCTGTAAAGCGCAAATCAGAGGTATGTCTCTCCCACGCGCGAATTGCTCATAATACGGGGGGAGGGGGTCCAGGCTGACCTGGTTACTCCTTAGCAAAATACATAGATCATGGCTTCCAGAAGCCGCCAACGAACATATGGCTCCCTGAAGTCCCTCACACTCTCTCCCGTCCTCTCTTTCCTCATTGTTCCTTTCCTGCTGCTCTGTTTGAGCTTCCCAGCCCCTGCTGCTGCAGCGGGGTCCGCAGTTCTCGGGCTTGATGTCGGCACAGAATATTTGAAAGCTGCCCTGGTCAAGCCGGGTATTCCCCTGGAGATTGTTCTCACCAAGGATTCGAAGCGCAAGGAGTCGGCTGCCGTTGCGTTCAAGCCCACCCGTGAGAACGATGCACTGTTCCCCGAGAGGTTCTACGGCGGCGATGCCCTGGCGCTAGCCGGCCGGTACCCCGACGATGTGTACGCTAACCTTAAGACCCTACTCGGACTCCCTTTCGACATTAACGACGAAACGATCAAGACGTATCACAACCGGTACCCTGCACTGCAACTTGAGAAAGCTCCTGGTGAACGCGACACTGTTGGACTGCGGAGCAACCGACTTGGCGAGGCTGAGAAGAAGGACGCTTTCCTCGTCGAGGAGATTCTTGCCATGCAGTTGAAGCAAATCAAGGCCAACGCTGATACGCTGGCTGGAAAGGGTTCCAACATTCAGGATGCAGTGATCACCTACCCGTCCTTTTATACCGCGGCGGAGAAGAGAAGTCTCCGCTTGGCGGCGGAGCTGGCCGGCTTGAATGTTGAGGCCTTCATCAGTGATGGCCTTGCTGTTGCTCTGAACTACGCAACCAGCCGTACTTTCCCTAGCGTATCAGACGGGGAGAAGCCCGAGCATCACATTGTGTATGACATGGGTGCTGGCTCCACCACGGCCAGCGTCGTTCGCTTCCAGAGCCGTGCGGTCAAGGACATTGGTCGCTTCAATAAGACTGTCCAGGAAGTCCATGTTCTAGGAACTAGCTGGGACAAGACTCTTGGCGGTGACTCTCTGAACGATTTGATCGTTGAGGATATGATCGCCAACCTGGTTGAGGAGAAGAAGTTGAAGGGTCGCGTCACCGCGGCAGATATCAAGGCACACGGCAAGACCATGGCAAGGCTCTGGAAGGATGCTGAAAAAATCCGTCAGGTTCTTAGCGCCAACACAGAGACCGGAGCTTCGTTCGAGAGCCTGTACGAGGACGAGATCAACTTTAAGTATCGTCTTACCCGGACTAAATTTGAGGAGCTTGCCGCGCAGCACATTGCTCGCGTGGGCAAGCCTCTCGAGCAGGCTCTGGAGCTTGCCGGCCTGCAGATGAACGATATCGACTCTGTTATTCTTCACGGTGGTGCAATCCGCACGCCATTCGTGCAGAAGGAACTCGAGAGCGTCTGTGGATCAGAGAGCAAGATCCGCACCAGCGTCAACGCTGACGAAGCCGCTGTGTTCGGAGCTGCCTTCAAGGGTGCAGCTCTGAGCTCAAGCTTCCGTGTCAAGGATATCCGTGCCAACGATGCGTCCGCTTACAGTGTTGTCTTGAAGTGGGCATCCGAATCCAAGGAGAGGCAGCAGAAGCTCTTCACTCCCACTTCCCTGGTTGGACCCGAGAAGCAGGTCACTGTGAAGAACCTGGATGACTTTGAATTCAGCTTCTACCAGCAAGTTCCCCTCGCCGGCAGCGTTGCTGAGACCCCTGTTCTGGGCGTCAAGACGCAGAACCTCACTGCTTCTGTATCCAAGCTCAAGGATGAGTTCGGCTGCTCCGCTGCCAACATTACAACCAAGTTTGCCATTCGCCTCAGCCCTATTGATGGACTTCCCGAAGTTGTGGGTGGTTCCGTTAGCTGCGAAGTGGAGGGCGCCAAGAGGGGAAGTGTCGTCGAAGATGTCAAGGGCTTTTTCGGCCTGGGCAAGAAGGATGAACAGGCTCCTCTTGGCGAAGAAGGTGAAGCCAGTGAATCCATTACACTGGAACCAGAGGAACAGGCTTCGACCACTTCGTCGGCGGACGCCGCCTCGTCGACCGCAGCTGCCAAAGACGCCAAGAAGAACTCGCCTCAAACCAAGCTTGAGACTATCCCAGTCAGCTTCACCACGACGGCTCTGGGACTCCCTGCACCGTCTGCATCTGAGCTTGGCCGCATTAAGAGCCGTCTGGCCGCGTTTGACGCTTCAGACCGTGAGCGCTTCCTCCGCGAGGAGGCCTTGAACGAGCTGGAGTCGTTCATCTACCGCAGCCGGGATCTCGTGGAAGATGAGGAATTTGTCAAGATGTTGACCCCGGAGCAGCTGACCACCCTGACAACGAGGGCCGCAGCTGCCAGCGACTGGCTGTACGAGGACGGCGAGAACGCCAAGACCTCGGATTTCCAGGCACGTCTCAAGTCCTTGAAGGAGATCGTCAACCCTGCGCTCAAGCGCAAGAAGGAGAGTGCCGAGCGCCCGGCTCGTGTCGAGCTCCTCCAGGATGTCCTGAAAAACGCCAAGACGGTGAAGGAGCTTATGGAGAAGCAGATCCAACAGGATGAGGAGCTCCACTCTGCCAGCGTCGCGGCCAGTGAAACTACTGCGTCTAGCTCTTCAGCCGCAGCCAGCGAAACTCCCTCCGAGCCTGTGGATCTCGAGGAGGACCCCTACGCTACCTCGAGCAGCACCACCTCTTCGGCTCCCACCACCACCCCGAAGGCCAGTGGACCGAAGTACTCCATCTTCCAACCCTACGATCTGGCCAGTCTGACCAAGATCTACGAGTCGACCAACACCTGGTTCGAGACCCAACTCACCATCCAGGAGCAGCTGGCCATCACCGACGACCCGGCCTTCACCGTTGCCGAGCTCGACACCCGTCTCCGCGAACTGGAGCGCGTCCTGAACCGCGTCTACGAGAAGATGGGGGCGGCCGCGGCCAAGTCCGGCAAGAGCGAGCAGGCCAAGAAGGGAAGCAGTGGCAAGAAGGACAAGAGCAGCGCCAAGAAAGAGGAGCAGGAGTCGACCACGTCGTCGTCGTCGTCAACGACGACTGCTACTTCGGCTGAGGCCAAGAAGAGCAACGTCAAGGACGAGCTGTAGCTTGTTTGGGTGCAGTGGTAGGTGCGGAGAAAAAGGGGGGGTGCGCAGTGGGAGTTTTCGGCTTGAGCGTTGACTTTATGTGATAGATATTGTTTTTAAAATTTTGCTTTTGGAGTACAAATTCCAGATTTGAGTCCTCCTTGCGTCATGCTCTGCTGGACTATTGCATGTTCGGACCATGTATTGTACTTAGTAGGACAGGCAGAGACTCCTATATGACTCATCTCTCAAGTTGGCAGCTTTAGCGAGTGCCTTCCCGGTTATTTTCGGTGGGATTCGGTCCTAATCTTCTCTTAAGAGGAAAAAGGGTAGTAGTATACAGTGAACCCTGGATATAACGATTGATTCCCGCACGGCTATATGGACTGTTATATAGAGAGGATATCGGTTCAGCGGGGGTGGATTGGGTGTGGTAGGGAAGGTCGTTATAGTCAGCTACCGGCCATCGTTTTATCCAAAAGTTCACTGAATCCGTGATTTGGGGTGAGAATTTTGATCTCCTTGAGTTATGTCGATAACCTGTCGGAGAAACAGTAAAGATAATTTTATGTACAGCCCATCCCAAACATAAGCCATAATCCAACCGTACAAAAAAACCCATGCTAAACCAGCCTGCCTGTCCAGCAAACCACCAGACATCTGATAACAGGAAAAACCACCAGAACCAGCCAGTGCAAACCGTGCAATCCGGCGTGTTGCATACAGTACAGTACAGCCCAACACAAACCCCAACCCCAGTAACGAAAACCCAATCAAAACCCGCTCGCTAAACCAACGACTTACAAAATAACCCATGCAAAAACACAACCCCTCACAGATAAAGAAACACCATACCATAACCCATGACCAATCATCCTCCTCAGTGTGGCTGCTGCTACTTGTCGTTCCCACCCAGCTAACTCAATCACATACCCATCTCCACCTCCCGACCATAAAACCACCCCTCCCCTTCAGCCTCCTCTCGACTCCTCAGAAACGCCGGCTCCTCGAAATCGACATCGAAGCCCGCTGCTGAAGCAAGGGAAGAAGTAGAATGAGGAGGAGGAAGAGGAGGTGAAGGAACAGTACCACGCCCGAACCTCCGTCGGATGTTTGTGCTGCTGCCGGCTAGATTCCTGGCCCGGGGTGCGAGGATCGTCCTCCCTGCTAGGGTGGTCGTCGTAGCCAGCATGTGGCCGGAAGACGGGATAAGATCCTCCATCTCACTGTCGGAGGAGGGGGTGGTGCCGGAGTGGTGTGCATAATATCCCGTCTCCCCGCAACCAAGCTCGACATCAACCTCGACGTCCGCGAACCCGCGCTTCTTCCCCGACCACATATGCACATTCACATCCATAGCCGAATCACTCGAGGTACTAGAATCCTGCGAACTGGCAGGCAACGAGAAAGCGTCGCCCTCATCATTTGTGATGTCTCTCGTAGGGGATGGTCGATACACCCCAGGTTTCTCCAGTGAGGGCAATGAGGTAGCGTGGGTTTTGTAGCCCTCGGCGATGGCTTTGCGGATGCGCATGCCGACGGATAGTAACGAGGATTGGTATTTGGGAGCGAGGGTGGGTGTCGGGGAGGAGGTGGAGGTGGAGTAGTGGTTGTAGGTCTGGTGTGGGGTTTGGTTGTGGGGGTGGTCGTCGTTGTTGTTGTGGGACGAAAAGGAGGAGAAGGAGGAAGGGGAGGAGGTGAAGTAGTTGGTGATTGGAGGTTGGAAGCGGCGGCGTTTGGAGGTGTCGAGTGGTTTTGTGGTCGCCTGGATTGAGGAGGGCATTTTGGTTGGGATGTTTGTGGTGGTTGGTTCTTCAGAAGATGTGATGTTGAGGTTGAAATTGGTTGACAAGGGAGTCGGTTTGGAGGGGTTGTGGTGGATTGCGGGGGTGGGTAGCACTGCTGCAGTGATGATTGATTGATTGGTTGATTGATTGATTAGATGGTGAAGAATAGGTTGTGCTGAACTGCCAAAAGGTGCAAAGAATGTAAGAAGTGAGTTGTGATGGAGAAGAAGCTGCAGGGGCAGGAGGTGCAGAAGTTGATTGAAGGGAGGCTGGGCTTCCCCAATTTCTGGGTCGCATCCCGCGACGCGCTTCCCGACGCGCCCAGTCCATTTACCCTCTTTGGGACTAGTCTGGGTTGTATACTACTTTCCCCAACTAGTTATTCCATAGTTACCTCTCAAAGTACACACAGATTCACGGTTGACTGCAGCTTCTAAAACATGGATCCTCAGAGACACAAGAGAAACTCTACGCCCTCGATGTCATAATATCCCATGAAATGCCCTCCGGAGTCTAAACCCGCGGAATTCTCAGCCGGGTCAACCACCATATAACAAATCCACACTCCCGCGCAGCCTTCCAGCTTCTCTCTTCCCTCTTCCCCTTGTCAGCTTGTCTACCAAGACTGCAGAGGAAAAAAAGGGTGCTTCGATGAAGACTTCAGCTGCATCTAATGCAGGCTGCGAAGCATCTTGACTTGTGTGAATTGCAGAAACCGAAAAAGAACTCGAGTCTCAAAAGTCGTAACAAGAAATTCCCCTGATGATGAATTGAACTACATATAGTGCGGTCAAGGGGAGACACATGATCGATTATGACTTGCCTTGATGTCATCATTATCACGAAAGGTTCTCGGACTCGCGATCCGCGGAGTGAAAGGAACTTACGCTGGCTGTTCGCTTAACCCACAGTCTCATCTCCTCCCCCCAAGCCTTGTCAAACTTCTTTCCTCTCCACCGTCTCGACTTGAAACCATCCAACATGCACAGTACGCGGAACATACTTGATCAAGTGAAGTGCTGCAGGAAATGGATTCATGAACCTGCTCTACAGCAAGTGATACCATCCCAGCGCCCTTGACTCGCTATTCTCTCTGCGAAACCCAACGGGAACATTTCTAATCTCGCATCTAGGTGTCATACATGGAAGCCTCTCCCCGCACTACAAGAATATGCAGTTCCACGTACAAATCTCCGTCAACAGCAGAAAGCCAGCGAAGGCTTGAATCAACAAGCCTTGTGAGCTTATCCTTGAGCTCACCCTTACAAGAGGCAGACTGAGTCACTTGCCTCGATGATGAAAGCTGTATGCAACAGCTTGAGAAGCAGTGATCCTATTCAAATCATGGCAAGCAAGAAGTCAGCCGAAGCTGAGCATCATTTAAGAGAGTGTTTTCATCATTGGCCGGGGCCTCAGAAAGTCGTAACAAAGACGAGTGAAATCACTTGCCTCAATGATGAAAGCTGTATACAACAGCCTGAGAAGCAGTGATCCTATTCAAATCATGGCAAGCAAGAAGTCAGCCGAAGCTGAGCATCATTCAAGAGACTGTTTTCATCATTGGCCGGAGCCTCAGGAAGTCGTAACAAGTACGAGTGAAATCACTTGCCTCGATGATGAAGGCTGTATACAACGGCCTCAAAAGCAAAGCTGTATGCAACAGCCTGAGAAGCAGTGATCCTATTCAAATCATAGCAAGCAAGAAGTTAGCCGAAGCTGAGCATCATTCAAGAGAGTGTTTTCATCATTGGCCGGGGCCTCAGGAAGTCGTAACAAGGAGATCACTTGCCTCAATGATGAAAGCTGTATATAACAGCCTGAGAAGCAGTGATCTTTCCCCAGAGCACGACTGGAGACAGTCCGCTACGACTCACACCAGCTGCTTCAACCTGTGGACTAACTCTAATCTTCAAGCAAAACAAGTCGAGTGTCCCTGAGCCGCGCTCTTCCTCTCTTGGCTGAGTGAGAAATGCGAACAGGAAAAACAAGTTGATCGAGCGAAGCGGAGAGTGCAAGAGAACGTTTCGATCCACCGAGATGAAGACAGAAGCCAGGATATAAAACCCGATGCAAAGAGAAGGAAGTCACTCTCGAGACAAGTCAACCGAAGCAGCAGCGGACATTGTCGGATACGTGATAAGTGAGGAAGTTACTAACGATGAGATAGGTAAGGCATCGACGCCGACTTCAGTTGCTCTTGCTCGACTACTACATTACGCTACAAACCGGGCTTCAAACTGGAAGGAAAGCCTCAACGTGTTCATCACTGAATCTAGACCTTAACCTCCAGATGCTTCTGACGCGGTGCTGATTCTTAGACAGGTATTCCGTGAAAGAGCTATGGCTGGCAGCCAGAAGAGTCCAAAGCCCTATGACATTAGTTGCTAGGTAGGTAGAATACACATTCCGAACACCCGAATCAAGACAATGGACCTGTGAGAAGTAGAACATGATACAACTACCTTACCAATTCATTCTCCAGTTAATGCTACTACCGACTCGAGACCCGAGACAGAAAGTCCGATGGCTGGCATCGGCTCTAGTTTTTAGGGCATCACCAACAAGTACACCTTAAGTATCGCTTCGATGTCATCTTTCCCTTCCTACCGTCCTGGGTTTGTGCAGATACATCTCATAGAGATCCTGTTTCCCCTGTTTCCCTCGCAACTAGTCAGGCAAGTCCCCCCGAACCTTCCCACATCCTTCCCTGCTCGCTTGGGTGTTTCCTGCATCTTCTCAAGTTTCGCTTGAATGTCTGCACCTGATCTGTCGGTTGGTTCCCTTTACGCGGAGAAAGGCCATCCGAGACTTCTTCTTGCTTTCGAGTTCTGACCATATTCGACAATCGGGTCTGTTCTATGGTGTCAATCTCCCGACTTGGAGGGGTACTGCTCGATGGGTGTGGGGTTGTTGCTCCTTTTTTGTCGATATATAATTCACCAGTTGGTCGGACTTGGGTCACTCCTTTCCATAGTATGCTACCCACAGATACCTATGAAAGGAGGACAGCGGGTAGATTGCGTCAACTGGGAGTACATACATACTAGGTAGTACCATCCGAGCTATTGTTCTTATAATAGTAGTACTAGGTATTGTGTTTCTTGATGGATTTTTCTTGCCCATTGTACGCAGCCGTCTATGAACCTGCCATTCACACTCCTCAAACTACATATAATTCGGGAAACTAGTAGGACCGATGTTGGCCGAGGCTACTACTTGTGAACAGCGTAGAGACAGTTCTATGCCCTGCTATTACTGGTAGGTTGAATGATATGCTTTTCTTGACTTCAGAGTCATGCGTACTAGTATCTATAGCTTACTGACGATCCAAATATACGGAGAACTCGGACTAAACGCCTCATGACCAAAGAGAAAGAGATTGTATGTAGATTCCAAAGCATCACGAATAAAAACAAGGGTATCATCGTGAGATACATCAAGACCCAGTGTTTCCCCGACGGCCACCACGCTTGGCGCGCTCCTGGTGGGCCTTGAGCACGGCGCGGGTCTGCACCAGACTGCGCTTGTTCTTGCTCTTGGCCTTGCCCAGGGTCATCAGGAAGTTCTTCTTGCGGGCCTTCTCCTTGTTGGTGGTACTCTTGCCCTGGGACTCCTTCTTCTCCTTGCGCTTGGCGGTGACACTCTTGTGCTCGGAGCGGTCGAGCTTGCCCTCCTTGGCGTGCGCGATACGTTCCTCGCGCGTGGCCTTGCCGGCCGACAGCGCCGCCAGACCCTCGATCTCCTCCGCCGTGAGGGGGTCGTCGTGGTGGCGGTTGCCGGCAGACTGGCGGCCCTTGACACCGGCCAGCGCGTTGACGGCCGCCTCGGTGCGCAGCTCCTGCAGCTTGGCCAGATCGGCGGGCGTGAGGATGCGGGTCGCGGCCAGACTCAGCTTTTTGTCTAGCTCGCTTTCCTCTTTCTTGGGCTCCTCGGCGGCGGCGGCGGCGGCGGCTGCCTCGGCGCCGGTCTCGTCGTCCGACTTGGCCTTCTTCTTCGGACGTTTGGAGTCTTCGTCGTCGTCATCTGAATCGCTCAGTTCGATCTCAGCATCGCTCTGCACCTGGATCCAGCCATCCGAGTCATCGCTGTCTTCGTCTGACTCGACGTTCCAGGCGTCCCAGTTGTCTTCCTCATCCTCTTCATCGTCCTCCGCATCCGAGGGCAGCCCCTTCTCGGCCCGCTTCTTGCGACGCTCCTCTTCCTTCCATTGCTCAAGCAGCTCAATACCCTCGATACCGCCAGCCGCTTGCTCTGCGAAGCGCTTCTCCTTCTTTTCTCCGGACCGCAGACCCATGGAGGCTTCCTTGCCACGGTCGCGTCTCTTGAGCCATTCGGGGTTGAGCTCGCGGAACAGACTGAGCAGACCACGCGCGGCCATCACCACACCCTTGTCCTTACTCTTCCTGTACATAACGAGATCCTGCAGAAGGGTCTCGTTCATCGCGAGAGGCTGCCGCGCGCAGATTTCTCTGATCGCATTGAGACCTGCTGATGCGACTTCGGCGGCCGAGGCCTCGGAGACGAACTCATTGGCGATCTTCTGGACCAGGGGCTCGAGGTCATCAGGAGGCACCAGGTCGTGGGAGGCCTGTGCAAGGGAAGCCAAGAAGGAAGTGACAGAGGGCTGGCGGGGCGTAAGGTATTTCTGGAAGTAGGAGTACAGGTGCATGATGTGAAGCTTGTGGAGACCGACGAGGCGAGTCACAAGCTGGAGCACCATCAGCTTCTGGTCCAGATTCAACTTCGACTTGGTGCTCTGTAGGTGCCTGGAGAACAGGCTCTCTGCGTATCCCTGAGGGTCGTGCAAGAGGTGGAGCGCCGAGAAGTTCAGCGGGTGGGGTGCGTTCTTTTTGCGCTCACGTCGCTTGACTGTGGCCTTGGCCTTCTCGACTGCACGAGCCTTCTTCTTGGTCTTCTTGTTGATGCCGACGATATGCTTGACTCGGCCCATATCGATGGCCTCTTCGTCGCTGCTCTCGTCCTCCATTTCCTCACGCTCTTTATCTCCCCCGAGGAAGAACCGCACGCCGCCGACAATGACCTTCTCGTTGGTGGCAAGACTGGCCTCCTTCATGACCTCAACGGCCTTGGCGTCAGTCCAGATCTGGCGCTTCCACAGTTCGCGCGTAAGTTTGATAGCCCACAGGCCCTTGGACGAGGTGCGGTCGGAAGTGACCAGGTTGTAGAGGACGGTCTGCATGGTGCGGTTGAGTTTATGATTCGTGGCCTTTGCGTTGGAGGATCGCAGGTCCATTAGGATCTTCTGGAAGAGCAATGCGCGCAGCGTCTTGCTAGGCGTGGAGATGAGAATAGGGAACAGCGTCTGGAGGAGTCTGCAGGTTCATCTTCGTTAGCGACAGCGCTTGACTGTGGCACGCAAGTCACATGAAACTTACGTCGCGGAATCCAGAAGTTCCTTCTTTCTCAGAAGTACCAAACTTCCAACGATCTTCTCCCGCAACTCCGACTGTAAGATCAAGTGATGCTGCGTCAGGATATCCATGAGCTGCTGGGGGAAGTCCTTTGTGATCTCAGGGTAGCAGTCGGCCACGTGAGCGATGAAATCGATCAATTCCCGCAGCGAAATGATACCTGTATCGGTGGCCGACGACGGCGCTGCCATGAAGATTTCGCGGTGACTCTCATACTGGTAGTGCTGAGCGCGGAAATCCTCAATGTAAGACCTGGCGAAAGCACGCTGATTAGCCACGTTCCCAAGATAGATGGCACCAAAGTCGCAGTTAGAAAATACCACTTACTTGGGATCCCTTCTGATCTTGTGTTGAAGATTGGGCCTAGAAAAGAGAGATTCGAAAGTGTTAGCGATTGGGGGTGAAATCCTTTTCCGACATTGGCGGGTAGAAGTTTTCTCTTTCCAGGATTAAGAATAACTCACAAGTCTGCCTCAACCTTTTCCAAGGCTCCCAACTTCCTCTTCACCATGTTTGCGACTGACTGTGGTGAGAAGGAAAGGTGTGGGATATGGGTTTACGGAGATGGGGGAGGGGGGGGAGGGGAGGAAAAGAGGAAGATGGCAGGTGGTTGGCTCTGGGCTGATGATAACAGACCGTCCCAGAACATTTTTTTTTTTCTCCTCCTGCTGGAAAATACGGGGCCGGCCTATCGATAAGCGATCAGCCAAAGGCGGCGAGCGCTCAAATATTTTGTCTATCAGGTGGTGTGTTGGACGTTTACAACATGCAAGATATCATAAAGTAGAATAGTTCATTAAGTTATCAAGCTACTCCAGATGGGAAAAGTGCAGTGTGAAAACAGGTAAAAGAAATCTTTTCGTTTAGAGTAAAAAAAAATGGTAAGGTTCTGACTTGCACAAAGCCAGAGAAGAGGTCTTCATGATCGCATCTCAACTACTGTGGAAGGAAAGCCGTCCAATTCTCTCATTTTTTGCTGAGGATCTCGCTCCCTCCCGTGACTGTCTTCAGGTATGTACAGTCGCGCAGATGCATGCAAATCGACTGAATCCTAATAAACCCCCCGTCCACTCCAGTACACGCATAACCAGAACCAAACGGAGAATACGCCCAAACTTCCCACTTTACCGGTTGCTCTTGGCAACACGCTCGAGCTCGTCCTTCTTCTTGATGGCGTAGGAGTTGGAGCTGCCCTTGGCGGCGTTGATGAGCTCCTCAGCCAAGCACTCGGCAATGCTCTTGATGTTGCGGAAGGAGGCCTCACGAGCACCGATGGTCAGGAGAGCGATGGACTGGTTGACACGGCGGAGGGGAGAGACATCGACGGCCTGGCGACGGACGGTACCGGCGGAACCGATACGGGTGCTGTCTTCGCGGGGACCGCAGTTGACGATGGCATCAACGGCAACCTGGAGAGGGTTCTGGTCGGTCATGATGTGGATCTGTTCGCGGGCTGTTAGCGCTGGGGGAGGGGAAAAAGTTCCATTGTTGGGTGGTTGATTGTTTCCTGTCAGGGCATGATCAGGGTGTGGTGACATACGATCTCGAAAGCGTGAGCAACGATGCGGACAGCCATGAGCTTCTTTCCGTTGTTGCGGCCGTTCATCATGAGGGAGTTGGTCAGGCGCTCGATGATGGGGCACTGAGCCTTGCGGAAACGCTTGGCGGCATAGCGACCAGCGGAGTGAGGAAGGTAGACAGGGGAGCGGATCTGGATGTAGTCGCTAGTTGCGTGAAATTCGAAAGTCAGCATGTCTCATTTCTGTGAGTTTGCGCTGCATTTCTCTTGCTGCCATTTCCCATCCTAGACAACAAGACTCGTGTGCTTTTCTTTTTTTTTTTCTGGCGCTAATCTTTCCACGTCGTGTTGGCCCTTGATTCGAATCGAGCGTTCCTCCCATCCGGGCACAAAAATAGGATGGTGTCTCAAGATTTTCTTCCCCTTGTATTCCCATCGAATTCCATGCATTTCAAATCCCTTTTCCTTCTTTCCGTGGCATGATAACAATCGCGAAGGATTTTGGGAGGCACCTACGTCAAGGAGATGTCCCGGATCTCAACATCCTCGTAGCTCCACTTGTTGAACAGCTTCACGCTGCCCTGCTCGGCGAGAGCATCCTTGGGCAGGACCTGGAAGGCCGCAGCAGGGTTTTCGACCTCGACTTCGCCGTGTTCAGACATGTTGGACGACGTATGCACCTGTTGTCGAGGGAGGGATACGTGAAGGGGTGGCGGACGGTGTCGTTGGGTGATCCTGCGAATACAGTCGGTCGGCTGAAATGTGTCGCTGAGCCCACGGAAATTCGAGGTGCGACTCGCTTAGCGGTGGGTGGGCTTAGGGCAGGCCCGGACCACCAATGATACCGACTGTGTCATGTGATGCAGCACTAGCGGAGCGTCTCCGATGAGCTAATCTTCATATGGACTAGCCCTGGATGGCCCAGTTGATAACATCGACTTGACTCCGCTTTCAACCCACTGGCAGGTTACGCTCCATCCTCGATGATCTAGACTGCACTTGCAGTATGACACCTCTAGCACTTTCAATTCAAGTTTGACTGAAGAAACTGCAATATTCGCAGTCAGTACTCATTTGATCTGTGATCAGCTTCGTTTACCACATGGAAGTCCATGCTTGCACTGCCTTTCATGTGCCTTTTTTTCCCCTTTCTCCTGGAGCAGGACGCCCCTGTTTATGTCTCGCGGGTCGAGTCTTCGTTTCAGGCAATGAGCAACCTCAAGCAGGATGATTTTCTTCTCTTCTTGATGAGCCTACGATAACCTGGCATGATCAGAAGTAACCATACGAAATCGTTGGTCGGTTATCTGCCAGCTTGACCCTGCAGTGGGCTCAGAACGCAGAATGCTATCTACTCGGAGACTCTTAAATTCTCGATTGACGACGTTCAATCTGATGAGCTTTACAATACTAAGACCAGAGCTTCAGTCACCCAGCTGCCTGTCCTCCGAAAGTGACTCAGTCGATGCCATGTTAGGCATCATGATGCTATGGTGAATGAGGTGCTTAGGCCAAACTGGACTAACCGTGTAGTTGCACCAACCAAAAGATAGCCTTGACGACGGTATCAAGTAGACTAGCGAATGCTCTTCCTTACCCACGCCACTTCGAGAAGATCTTACTTCAAATGAATCGAGCCCTTTGTGGAGAAGAAACTAGCATCTTGAATCCACCCTAATTTGGAGCTGGCAGTCGTGCAGAGTATATGTCAGATAGCAGCAGTGACGGTCTGCTTACAGTCTGAGGGGTTTCTACACTGAGGCAGATTGTCCTGTATCATCAGCATTGATCCTGTAATTATATGGGGTAGTGAATGCTCTCAACAGCCAGTTTACTCTTGGCGCCAAGGCAATCGCAACTACTCGACTCCCTAACACAGGAGGACTATAGAAATTCAAGTGACTATGTAGTCCTATGGATATGCCTAGAGTTACAGCCTATCATCTTCTCGTCGAGACGGACAGACTCTGTTCTCTTGATCGAGGCTGATGGATGGACTGAGAAAGGGGGATCCCGCACCGGATTCAATGCGGGAAATCATGCAGAATCCCTCCCGCACGACCCCGGGGAACGTAAGGATTGGTTGGTACGAGAAAGCGTGCCTGTCACTTGGAAACACAAAGAATAGTTTATTGTTTCTGCTTTCCAGGGGGTTATACGGGGGTCATTCTCGGTGACTTGCAAATGCGAGTGAGCGAGAAAGGAAGAGAAGACAGTAAAAAAGCATTGTATTTGAGACGAAGACAATTCCATTTACTCCGAAGAATTCATCGTCCCCAGACCCTCTTGTGTGGCGGTGCGAATAGGGTGGATTGTGCGTGGCAGGCCCGCCTCTCAGGCCCTCCTTGACTCCGACTGGCAGGTGACGTTGTGGCTCTTTTGTGGCCCTTGGGTCACTGGCAGGTCTTCTTAGCCTCTTACACTCGCGGAGAACAGCCTGAAGACACTCCGAGGAAACGTGAGAGAGAAGATCCCCCGAAGATCTCCCCCCCCTCCTCCTCCTCCTCCTCCTCCTCCTCCTCCCTCTCTCTCTTCTCCTCTCCTCTCTGTCTCTTCACATCCACCAATCTACTCTCTGTCGCAAGAGAGCGGATTCATCGGGATTTACTTCTCCTTTTTCTTTCTCTTTCTCATCCCTCCCCACTCCCGCTGCCTTTCTACTGCCATCCCAGAGAACCCTGCGATGAGAGTAACGTCATTCACTTCCGCCCAGTCGTACGCGCCCTCGAATGACAGCCCCTCGATTAGTCTTTCTTCAGCGCTTCTGTGATTATGGCGGACGACAACTCTGAGCTGCAGTCCGCTCTGCGCGACCTCGACAAGGAATTGGAGGTATGAGAGATTTACTTCGCTGTCTGCCTGTCTAAATTCGTGCTATATATCTTGCCAGCCCTTTCGCTGACTTGCATTCGCTTCGTCTGACTACTAGGAGGGTGATATCACCGAAAAAGGGTAAGCATCTTGTGGGTGCCGGAGAGAGTGCAGGGGGCGCGGAAAGAACTTCCATCCGAACCGCTTGTGGGAGCCTTTCTCCGCATCATGGTAGATATGTCCTCATCATGGAACTAATCGTGTCGCAGATATCAGAAACGGCGCACATTACTCCTCTCGCAGTTCTTCGGACCTAATAACGCACTGGATCTCAGTACACCTACCTCTGGCAATGCTCCCTCATCGATCTCCAGCGCAACGCATCCGCCTCCGGCTATTCTCAATGTCCGACCCCCTACCGCCGATTCCTCGAGCCCTAGTGGATTCTCGCAGCCTCTGTCCAACGGGCGGGATAGTTCTCATCAAAATGGTGGCTTCGGTTACGATCGCAGGATAAGTGGCGAGACCCAGGGCTCATATGAAAGAGAGAGCATGTTATTGCCTGGTGACAGAGCTCCGTCGGCTGCTTCGTACGATTCCCTTTTCCTTCCCAAGAATCAGCCTGCTCCGCCGCTCCAAGAGAACTCGAGGACGGCCACCTTGCTAAGCCAGAACTACGCCTTCAATCCCGGACCTCCTCACGAGCAGTACGATGAACCTGTCGGAGCCTATGATATGCCGTCTGGCCCCGGCACGCGACAGTCGACCATGCTCGACTCGCAGCAGGGATATTTCTCCGACTTTGCCGGCCAGCAACAAGACGACTATCGGGATAGCTATGGTGGCGGTTTCCATCGCTACTCCCAATCAGAAACATTCTCTCCCACGGCCAATATGGCACCGCCGTTCATTCCGGCCTCTGAACTTCCGCATGGGCCGGCACTCGACCACCTGCTGCCGTTGGAACCTCGAGATATCCCATTTGCCGTTCATGATCCCCACGACAAAAATACCCCCATGTCTAATTTCGATAACATCCCTGCGGTTCTCCGACACCGCGCTCGGGTGCATGCGAAACAGCCTGCTTATTGGGTTCTAGACCAGAAAGGAAAAGAGATCGCTTCCATCACTTGGGACAAACTTGCTAGTCGTGCGGAGAAGGTGGCCCAGGTCATTCGGGACAAGAGCAACCTATATCGTGGGGACCGAGTGGCCTTGATCTACCGCGACTCCGAGATAATCGAGTTCGCAGTGGCTCTCATGGGGTGTTTCATCGCCGGAGTCGTCGCTGTTCCTATCAATAGCCTCGAGGACTACCAGAGCCTCAACCTGATTCTAACCTCGACACAAGCACACCTTGCCTTAACGACGGAGAATAATCTGAAGAGTTTCCAGAGAGATATCACGACCCAGAAGCTAAATTGGCCCAGAGGAGTGGAATGGTGGAAGACGAACGAATTCGGCAGCTACCACCCCAAGAAGAAAGACGACACTCCACCTCTTGTGGTCCCCGATCTGGCGTATATCGAATTCTCAAGAGCCCCTACTGGCGATCTTCGCGGAGTTGTCATGAGTCACCGAACGATCATGCATCAAATGGCTTGCCTCGGTGCAATTGTCTCGACGGTACCTGCGTCTTCGAGCGCATCTAAGCCACGTGGAGAGACTCTGATAAGCTACTTGGATCCTAGACAAGGCATTGGAATGATCTTGGGCGTTCTTCTGACTGTGTATGGTGGCCACACCACCGTCTGGCTCGAAGATCGGGCTGTGGAGACGCCTGGTCTCTACGCTCATTTGATTACAAAATACAGGGCGACTCTTATGGCCGCTGACTACCCCGGGCTGAAGATTGCAGCATATAATTACCAGCAAGACCCTATGGCCACGCGACATTACAAGAAGAACTCCGAGCCCAATTTCGGATCGGTGAAGCTATGCTTGATCGATTCGCTCACAGTCGACCCCGAATTTCATGAGATCCTGGCCGACCGGTGGTTGAGGCCTATGAGGAACCCAAGGGCCCGGGAAATCGTCGCTCCCATGCTTTGTCTTCCTGAACACGGCGGTATGGTCATCAGTGTGCGGGATTGGCTTGGCGGCGAAGAACGCATGGGCTGTCCATTGACGCATGAGATGGATCCCAGTCAGCGAGAAGGGCTTAGAAAAGAAGAGAAAAAATTCGAGAAGACCGAGACTAACAGCGGGTTTGGTAGCAGTCTGTTGGGTGGTGGTTCTTCCGCACCCGCACCCGCCTCGCAAGAACAAGGGAAGACTGCAATGCTTGAAGTACTTCTAGACAAGGAGGCTCTGAAGAGTAACGAGATCGTGGTTCTGGCCATGGGCGAGGAAGCGAAGAAGTTTGCCCCCACCATGCCGCATGCTGTACGAGTTGGTTCGTTTGGATATCCCATCCCGGACGCGACAGTGGCGGTGGTCGACCCCGAGACCAATTTGCTGTGCACTTCTAATGTGGTTGGCGAGATTTGGGTTGATTCGCCGTCTCTCTCTGGAGGCTTCTGGGCCTTGCCGAAACATACGGAAGCCATCTTCCACGCACGACCATATAAGTTTGAAGAGGGGAACCCCACGCCTGTCTTGGTTGAGCCCGAATTCCTCCGAACGGGTCTCTTGGGCTGTGTGATTGAGGGAAAGATTTTCGTTCTGGGTCTCTATGAAGATCGACTTCGACAGAAGGTGGAATGGGTGGAACATGGGCAAGAGATTGTTGAGCACCGGTATTTCTTCGTTCAGCACCTTATCGTCAGCATCTTGAAGAATATCCCCAAGATTCACGACTGCACGGCGTTCGATGTTTTTGTCAACGAAGAACATCTCCCTATAGTCGTTCTAGAATCATACGCAGCATCGACCGCTCCCACCACCTCGGGCGGTCCGCCACGGCAGCTGGATTCCGTCCTACTGGAATCTCTAGCGGAAAGATGTATGGAAGTTCTTTACCAGGAGCATCATCTGCGAGTCTATTGTGTCTTGTTGACGGCTCCCAACACGCTTCCTCGTGTGACCAAGAATGGTAGACGCGAGATCGGCAACATGCTTTGCCGCAAAGAGTTTGACAATGGGTCGTTGCCCTGCGTCCATGTCAAGTTCGGTGTTGAGCGCTCAGTTCTTAATTTACCGGTCGGAGTCGATCCCGTTGGCGGTATTTGGTCTCCACTCGCGCTGATGTCCAGGCAAGAGTTGCTTGCTATGCAGGAGAAGCAATACTCTGGCGTAGACTATCGCGACGTCGTCATGGACGACCGCACGTCTACACCACTGAACAATTTCTCTAGCATCGTGGATCTTCTTCAATGGCGTGTCTCTCGACAAGCCGAGGAGCTCGCTTATTGCTCTATCGATGGTCGGGGAAAGGAAGGCAAAGGCATCACTTGGAAGAAGTTCGATCTAAAGGTGGCCGCTGTTGCCATGTATCTGAAAAACAAAGTTAAGGTTCGACCTGGCGACCATCTGATCTTGATGTACACGCACTCGGAGGAGTATGTTTATGCCGTCCATGCCTGCTTATGTCTGGGGGCGGTTGCGGTTCCTCTCGCTCCCATCGATCAGAACCGCCTTTCCGAAGATGCTCCTGCTTTCCTCCATGTTATCAACGACTTCCGTGTGAAGGCGATCATTGTCAACACTGACGTTGACCATGTCCTAAGGCAGAAGCTTGTTTCCCAGCACATCAAGCAATCTGCGCAAGTCTTACGCATCGGCGTCCCGGCCATTTACAACACCACGAAGCCTCCGAAGCAGTCTCATGGCTGCAGAGATCTCGGCTTTACCGCGAAAGAAACCTGGAAGCAGAGCAGTCAGGCGGCCATGGTTTGGACTTATTGGACTCCCGACCAAAGGAGAATATCGGTCCAGATCGGTCATGATACCATCATGGGCATGTGTAAAGTTCAGAAAGAGACATGTCAAATGACCAGTATGAGGCCAGTCTTGGGAAGTGTGCGTAGCACTTTAGGCCTCGGCTTCCTTCATACCTGTCTTATGGGGATCTATGTCGGTAAGTCATGGCTTTAGCTATTGACAGAGGATTCTGTAACTGATCAGCATATTTAGGTGCGCCTACGTATCTTGTTTCCCCTGTCGACTTCGCTCAGAACCCCATGACGCTTTTCGTCACTCTCTCCCGTTACAAAATCAAGGACACGTACGCTACAGCCCAGATGTTGGATTATGCAATGAGCGCCATGGCCGGCAAGGGTTTCCAGCTGCAGGAGCTGAAGAACCTAATGATCTCTGCGGAAGGCAGGCCGCGGGTCGATATCTGTGAGTCCCCCCTATGCTATCAGTGCTGCACCTGCTAACAGTACCATAGATCAGAAAGTGCGTCTTCACTTCGCATCTACCAGCCTCGACCGCACCGCCATCAACATTGTCTACTCCCACGTGTTGAACCCCATGGTAGTCACAAGATCTTATATGTGCATCGAGCCTGTGGAATTATGGCTCGATCTGCGCTCTCTGCGGAGAGGACTTGTCTGTCCGGTCGACCCGGATACTGATCCCACAGCTCTTGTTCTACAAGACTCAGGTATGGTGCCGGTCAACACTCAAATCGCAATCGTGAACCCAGAGACATGTACCCTGTCCCATGTTGGCGAGTATGGTGAGATCTGGATTCAATCCGACGCTTGCGCCAAGGCCTTCTATGGTTCAAAGCAGGACTTCGATATGGAACGCTTCAACGGACGGGTAGTGGACGGAGATCCGAACGTGGCGTACGTGCGGACGGGAGATCTGGGCTTCCTCCACACGGTAACAAGGCCGATCGGCCCTAATGGCCAACCGGTGGAGATGCAAGTCCTTTTTGTCCTCGGCGGTATCGGTGAGACGTTTGAGGTCAACGGGTTGAATCACTTCCCGATGGATATTGAGTCGTCTGTGGAAAGGTGTCACCGCAACATTGTGACTGGAGGATGGTAAGTCAACATCCCCTTCGTCTTAGCGCGTGCGCGCTTACTAAATGTCGCCATCAGTGCCGTTTTCCAAGCGGGTGGTCTCATCGTGGTTGTGGTTGAGGTTACCAGAAAGGCCTATCTAGCATCACTGGTTCCTGTTATTGTTGATGCCATTCTCAACGAGCACCAAGTGGTTGCCGATATTGTTGCCTTTGTCTCCCACGGAGACTTCCCTAGGTCTCGTCTCGGGGAGAAGCAGCGCGGTAAGGTGCTGGCCTCATGGGTCACTCGAAAACTGCGAACAATCGCCCAATTCAGTATTCGGGACATGGAAGGCTCCGATAATCCCTTCGCGGCACCTCAACACCGAATGAGTCGAAGCTCGAAACCCGGAAGCACCATGGGCAACAGCACTCGCCGATCTACTCTGGTACCGGATATCGAAGGCTTGCCACGCTCACCAGCTCCGGTCCTCGTCGAGCATTCTGAGGCATCCATACATTCGCAGTCTGGGTTGCAGGAAGCTGGCGTTGGCAGCCCTACTACGGGCACTGCGTCCGAGATGCCCATTGTTCCCCAGATCTCCGAGCCCTCACGACCGACAACCGCCTCTACGAACGGAGCCGCTGCGGTCACAGGCGCCGAGCTTCCCTCGACCATTGGTCAACCCGACTTTGGCTTTGATTTCGGAGACTTTGCCCACACAGCAGGTGCCGGCTCTACTCCAGCAGTCTCTGGGGGTCCACAGACCGAGACTCTTCCCAATCGGGGTGGACCCGGACCTCAGCCTCAGCCAGCAAGCGGTAATTTTCCTGCGCGGTCTGACTCTTACAACCAGGGACCTGTATCCGACACGCTAGATCGCAGCTCCGGAGACTGGCCGCAAGAAGCTTTAATGTATCAATCCACACTTGGTAACGACGAAGCCCCGGGTACCGGAGGCGCACCCTATCAGCAGCGGTAGTTGAGTGAGAGCATATTACAGACCCAATTGGACGAGGCTGTGAGCCGTCTGCTGACCTAATTGGTTCTGTATGTTTCTTTTTTTGGCTGATATTCAGCTCATTCAGCTTATGCTCATGAGCCCCTCCCATTTCTTCTTCTGTTGCATAGCCTGCCTATTGTTACGATGACTTCTCCTTCAATCCCTTCGTCCGCTGAATGACTTGTCCAACCATCTTTCCATACACTTATTTCTTTTTACCTTGCTTATTGTTTTCATTCTGAACACGTATCTTTGTTTGCTTGCCTTCCACTTTACCCCTCCCTTACCTAAAAATCCCTGCCCCATGATGAACGACATGCATTGTTCTGTACATAGCATACCCCCTTCTTCCATTTCTTGTTTAGCCTTCTGCTCGAATGGGCCTATATTTTCCCCTGCCTGATATAGTAGACCGTTGCACCGGTCCCTGCACCGATGCACACAGGACGATGCATCATCCTATATTAGCTTGAAGACTGCAATTTTTTTTTATTTTTTTTTGGCTGTTGCTTGCTCCTGATTCTTAGTTATATACTCTCTCGATCACCTACTTCGAACAGAGTTGTGTTTGATAGAAACTAAGACATTGACATTAGGCATTATTTCACTCCCTCGGTTCCATTCTGCTTGCTATTTATATAGGACAGATCACTGTTGCAGAAATCGAGCACCATCCATAGACCACCCCAGGTGATGTGGTAGTAGTGTTGTCATTTGTATCTCAAACTATTGCTAGCTTTCCTTCTCTTCCTAACGGGTAGCCATGTTCCTGTACCTACATACTTGGATGTGTGTGTGTGTGTGTGTAAGATACTAGGGAAGTATGGCTCTGCAATAGTTCTGTTCTCTGGCATCACCATTCCCGAAATCTAACTTCAACCAATGCATTTGGTTCAGACACACCCCCCCATCATCATCATCAACAACATCATCATCATGAGGTGCATTCATCTATTATCCCAATATCCAGTACCTCCGTGTGCAAACCACTGTCCGGATCTTGCCTGTACCAATCTACCAGATACCCCGGCCCCCAGGAAAACGAAAAGAAACCGAAACGAAAATGGGAATGAAAAAAATGAAGAGGATATATTTCTCCCAAAAACCGCCCTGCTAACCATTCATATTCATTATATTCGAAGAGAAAAAGAAAAAATGCTCCCGAACCAGACACAGACACACACACACACACATCCCCTGAGAGAAAAAATAAAAATCGGAGAGAGGTTTCAAACACTTTTAGTCTACTGCTGGCTACTGCTTCTCGGCTTGCTTGGTCAGACTTTCCAGGTCGACTTTCGGGTTGGCGCTGCCGGCGAGAGTCTCGAGGGCTTCGAGGTCCTCGTCGGTGAGGGTGTTGGAGCGGATAGGACGGAAGGGAGCGGGGGAGCCGGCGCGGCTGGTGAGGAACTATTCATGGGGATGGTGGTTAGTTGGGTTGGGAATTTGGCGGTGGTGGGGGGCCGGAGGAGGGAGAAGGTATGAGGCTTACAGAGCTGGCGGCGCTTAGAAGAGCGATCAGACTGGCTTGGACCACATCCTGGTGGATACCGACACCCCAGACGGTTTCCTTGCTGCCGGCGGCGGTACATTGAATGTAGGTGGCGGCCTTGACATCACGACCCAGCCCGATGGCGTGTTCCTTGTAGTCCACAACATCCAGGTCAATGCCCAGGGTGGCCAGGGCGTTGGCCAGCGAGGAGATGGCACCGGGGCCGACACCGGTGATGCCGTGCTGGACGCCGTCGATCTCGATGATACCGGTGAAGCGACGCTTGAGGTTCTTGGTGTTGAGCGCCCTGCCGGGCTCCGGGGGCGCGGGCGAGGTCGAGCGGTCGGTGGTGATGTTGTAGTCGATCAGGGTGAAGCGCGGGTTGGACTTGAGGTGGTAGGCCTCCTCGAACAGGCCCGTCACCTCACTGGGCAGCAGCTCGCGGCTGACCTCCTCGGTGCGCCGCTGCACGATCTTGCTGAACTCCACCTGCAGCGCGCGCGGGAGATCCAGCTCCAGGCTGCGCAGGATGACCCAGGCGGCGCCACCCTTGCCGCTCTGCGAGTTGACCCGGATGACGGCCTCGTAAGTGCGGCCGATGTCCTGCGGGTCCAGCGGCAGGTAGGGGATCTCCCATTTCATGTCGTCGCCGGCGCCTGCTTCCTCGCGGAGCTTGAAGCCCTTCTTGATCGCGTCTTGGTGGCTGCCACTAAAGGCGCACACCACCAGCTGTCCGCCGTAAGGCCAGCGCTCGTTCACGGGGATCTTGTTGCTCTCCTCAACGACCTTGATGACCGCGTTGATGTCGGAGAAGTCGACCTTGGGCGAAACACCTTGCGTGTACAGGTTCAGGGCCAGCGTGACCAAATCGACGTTTCCAGTGCGCTCGCCGTTGCCGAACAGGGTCCCCTCGACACGCTGTGCGCCAGCCATCTGGGCCAGCTCGGCGGCGGCGACCGCGCAGCCGCGGTCGTTATGGGGGTGGACGGAGACGACGTACTTTTCGCGCTCGGAGACGTTGCGACAGAAGAACTCGACCTGGTCAGCGAAGACGTTGGGGGTCGACATCTCGACGGTCGCGGGTAGGTTGAAGATGATGGGGTCCTTCTCGGTGGGCTCCCAGGCGGCCTTGACGGCCTCGCAGACCTGGGCGGCGAACTCGGGCTCGGTGTCGGAGAAGGTCTCCGGCGAGAACTCGAAGTGCCACTCTGTGTCGGCCATCGCGGGGTCATCCTTGGTGATCGACCGGGCATACTTGGTGCAGCGGACGGCCATCTCCAAACTCTTCTCCTTGTCCATATTGAAGACGATGCGGCGGAAACACGGGCTCGTGGCCAGGTAGATGTGCAGGATCGCCTTCTTGGCGCCCTTGAGGGAGTCGACCGTGCGACGGATCAGGTCCTCCCGGCACGGGGACAGGACCTGGAGCCATACGTCGTCGGGGACCAGGCCAGGAGTCTCAACCAGGCGACGGGTGAAGTCGAAGTCCGTTTGAGAGGCAGAGGGGAAGGAGACTTCAATTTCCTTGTAGCCAATATCGCGGAGCATCTTGAAGAAGCGGAGTTTTTGTTCCCCATCCTGTCACGAAGACGTCTTGTTACTAGTCTGCTCAGGTGGCGACTCATTGCGCCCGGAGAAGGAACAAGCGTGCTAGAAAAAGTAGAAGAGAAGAGGAAGTCTTACCATGGGGTCGGGCAGACTCTGGTTACCATCTCTCAAATCCGTGGCCAGCCAGCGGGGAGGGGTGTCGATGACCTTGTTGGGCCATTGGCGGTCCGGAAGGTTGAGCGGCTGAAACCGCTTGTATTTCTTGGAGGGGTCTTTGAGCCTGCGAGAGAAGTCCATCAGTATATGCCTCGAGAGGCCGAGGGAGGACAATGGGAGCTTACATGGGCATGGTGGGCGAGAGAGCGGATGAGGGGATCCGCAGCGGGGAAAGAGGGTGGGAAAGAGAGCGCGGGCGAGAGGGGGATGGGATTGTGAGGATAAGATAAAGATGGGGTTGAAATGGATGGGGGGAAGGAGGATAAAGGGGAAGAGAGAGAGAAAGAACGGTTCTCTCAAGTAGTGGTGGAATGTGAGAAATGAGGATTTAAAGAACTGGAGAAAGACGAGGGAGAAGAAGCAGGATGTGGAACTGGTAGAAGTCGGGGGCGAGGCAGTGAGTCAAGGAGAGTCGGTGCCTTTGAATGACGCTCCATCACTTTTTATTTTTTTTTACTTGTCCAGCGCCGACAGCGGATGGCGGGGCGAGGCCTGATAGGATCATTTACTTCCAATGACTAGGTACGGAGTACCTACTACGTACTTACACTTAGCCTTGGGCCTCGACATCATCCCATGCATCTTTCCGTTGAAGCCATTGTTATGTGCTGCAGCCACCGTTTAATTGATCCTTTCTTCCATGACAATATGCTTCTTTCCTCTCTCCCATCATTCCCTTCAATCAGGGTGCAGTGATTAGCAACCACTTCTTGCAAGCTCTGAGTCTCCCGCTCCGGCCAGTCTGGGGGAGGCCGATGACCGGAGGCCCTCCTCCCTGCTGCCGCTCCGCCGCCTCCGCGAATACCCGACGCTGCCCGTTGTCTACTACAGATTTACAAGCTGCCTACAAGCTGTCTACAACTTGTCTACAACTCTGGATCACACAAATTAATCGCCAAAAGTCTTTGTGATACACATTCAGCTGCAATGAAAACAAACCAGACAAAAGGTATATACAGTGCCCTCAATAGGCTCTCCTCCTCAGAATCACCATCTATCCTTATTTCTTCCCCTTCTTGCCCTTCTTTTCCGTAGGAACTCGCCCGTTCTTCTGCGTCTCTCGCGTGGTCTTGCCCTTCTTCCAGCCGGCATTGCCCTCCTTGCGTTCCCGCATGTCATCCAATTTCTTCTTGTCTTTGTTGCTCAGCTTCACCTTCTCCTTCTTGGACGCCCCCGCCCCGGGCCCGTTCAACAGCTCCGCCCCCAGCTTGCGAGCAGCACGCTTATCCTTTTCCGTCTCGAACCACGTCCGCTTGGGTCGGGACTTGATCTCCGCCTCGTGCTTGATCAGGTTCTCTCCCTTGGTCACTTGCATCTCAGCCTGCGCCAGCTGTTTCTCCACCTTCTCTTCCTCGAGGACCTCCTCGATCTCGTCGGCCAGGGCCTCGGCCTTGGCCGCCCACGAGTCCGCAACCGCAGGATCGATCACGCGGCTGGCGATCTTGGCGCCTTGTGCCTTGCCCGCCTTGACCGCAGCCTTCACCACCTTGCGGTCGGGCTCGGCCGCAATTGTGCAGGCCCGACCCGACCGACCCGCACGGGCAGTACGACCGACACGGTGAAGGTAGATCTCGTGGCTCTGCGGCGCCTCGTAGTTGATGACCGTCTCCACCCCCTTGATATCCAGACCACGGGACGCCAGGTCGGTGGCCAGGAGGAAGGCGGCCTTGCCGTCACGGAAGCTCTCCACACTTTTGATACGCTAGAGAAGGGGGAAAACTCCGCATTAGTCGTGGTGTAGAATCGTAGGGTTGAGAGAAGGTGGTTGACATACCTGTTCTTGGCTCATGCTGCCGTGCAGTTCGGCGGCCTTCAAGCCCAGCAGACTGAAAACGATGCGGACGCGATGAGCCTCCTTCTTTTGGCGGAAGAAGACAATCACCCGTCCAGTGTAGATCTCCTTGCACAGGTACAGCAGGTAGCCCAGGCGCTTGTCCTCGCGGCCGGGGCGGAGACGCACAAACTCCTGCGTCAGCGTCAGGGCCGTGTTTTTCTTCGAATCGACCATCAGGCGCACGGGGCGGTTGAGCCCGACGCGGATCAGCTTGTCGACGGTGTCGGTCATCGTAGCGGAGAAGAGCATGGTCTGGCGGGACTTGGGAATGGTGGTCAGGATCTCGTTCAGCTCATCGGCGAAACCGTCCTCGAGCATGCGATCGGCTTCATCCAGCACCAGAATCTCCAGGGTATCGACGGTGAAGCTGGGGGAGTTGCGCATGTGATCGATGAAACGACCCGGGGTGGCGATGATCACGTCGGGCCGCTTCTTGAGGATATTCTCCTGCTCGCGCAGGCTGAAACCACCGACCAGCTGACAGAAGGTGATGTCGGTGTAGGTCGCCAGCTTGGTGGCCACATTGTAACACTGGACCGCCAACTCACGCGTGGGCATCAGAATCGCAACACGGCTGGTGGGGACCTTGCGCGGCCGGAACAGCAGACGCTCGAGGATGGGGACGACGAAGGCCGCCGTCTTACCGGAACCGGTGACGGCACTACCGACGATGTCTTTGCCGAGGAGCGCCACGGGGATGGTCTTCTGCTGGATGGGGGTCGGGTTGGCGAAGTTGACCGCCGCCAGACCACGGAGGATGGGTCGTGAGAGGTTGAAATCCTGGAAGGAGCGCTTCGAAGTCACCGCAGTGTTGTCTGTCTTCTCTTCCGGGGCGAAGAAGGCCTTGCGCTTGGCAGCTTCTTCGGCGTCGACCTCGCTCTCGGCATCGGATTCCTCGTCGGCGGCCACATCGTCCGGGTGCGCAACAGGCGTCGCGACAGAGTCGTCGTCGGAAGCCGCGTCCTCATCCTCGTCCTCCTCACCCTCACTACCTTCGTCTCCCTCCTCCTCCTCCTCCTCCTCCTCATCTTCATCACCTTCATCACCACTCTCATCCTCCCCATTAGCACCCATCCCAAACCCATCCTCCGCCAACAACTCATCATCTCCAAAATCCACAGACATACCCCCATCCGACTCATCCCCACTATCCTCCTCCTCCTCCTGCTCCTTCTGCTGCTTCTTCTTCTTCTTCTTCAACGCAGCAGCCTCCTTCTTCGCCTGCCGCCGCTCAATAATCTCATCAATATCCACCGCCTTCTTATCGCCGCCCTTTCTCCTGGGATCCTCAACCTCAGGCACCCCCTGAGCCCAGCCATCAAACTCGGTGATCTCATTCGCAACACCCCCGACATCGAACTCGAAATCTGGGTTCAGCGCCCCGTCATCCTCTGCAGCGTCGTCCTCATCGTCCTCCTCCTCGTCCTCCTCCAGTTCTTCCGGCTCCGGAACCCCGTTCTTCGACCCCTTCTTCTTCGTATTCTTCTCCTCCTTCTTAACCTCCGTCTGTTTCTTCACCTTCTTATTCTTCGAATCGCGCGACTCTTCTCTCTTGCGCTTTTTCGTAGCCGCAGCACCACCACTGGTGGTAGCACCGGTCTTCGTAGCGAATTCATCCTCGGCACCGTTCTCCTCCTCGTCAACGGGATTCAGCGTATCATTCTCCTCATCCGATAATGTCATGACAAAGTCATCGTCGGAGGCCTTTCGTTTGGGCGCCATTTCTGTTATTTTTTCTTTTTTCTCTTTCCGGGTAAGGCGCGCGGAGTTGGGGGGATTTTTGCGCTGCGTAGAAAAGTTCACCAAAGCTTTTTTTTTTCCGGACCGGAAAATATCAAGTTGTATATCCGATGTTTTGTTTCAGTCGAATTCGAATAAGTGAATCAATTCACAAACATGAGAATCAGATAAAATCAGAAAAGAGTGTCATTTCCCCCCGACTTTTTTTGGGGGTTCCTGTAGGACGCCGTGGAATGCGGGAACCGGGAAAAAAAGTTGAAACTTCCAAGGGCGGTGAGGGGTGGATCTCCGGCAGAAATGGGGTTCCGCCTTGCGCACACGTGTTAGTGATTGGCTCCGTTAGGGATGTACAACATGACTCTACTAACCTAGTAGTTGTTTATGAAGTGGGCCACTAGTTACAGCCCTGAGGGTGAGTATATTATGTATGCATAATGGATATTGGGTTACAGCTTAGGAATAGAATGCAAAAGGGAGTCTCTGACATTTGCAATTTATTTTCTTCGAATCTGTCAAAATCTGCCGTGTGTCATATTGGGGAGCCTGCTTTTTGACCGCGTGTTGGTGCAACAACATACTGATCCGGCTTGCTAGCACGTAAGAAAAAAAGAAAAAAAAGAAAAAAAAAAACAAGGCTTTCAGTCTGAGAGTGATACAGACACAGATGGGAGCAACATCTGGAGTCACGAAAAGAGATAAATGACAGAAAAATGTTGACACAAAGCAAAACAGTTCCCTCAGGTTAGTTCATTGCATCAGCACGGATCATTTCAGCTCAATTCACGAACTAAATAGATCACCTCGAGCCTGGTTTCATTCCGCAAGTCAGCAATCCTCTCACTTTGGACTGTAAGGGTGCAGCACTCACAAGTGGTCAAATTTGATTCGCGTCCCGTGCAAGTGGCCTTGCTCGGTAAATCCCCACTTCCGCTGCAGCCAGGTGCGGATATATTGATAGTGATCACGCTCATGCCAGGGAAAGCTGCACGTCACAATCACTCGCGCCATGTTTCGCAACCCCCCGGGACGGTAGGCAGCGCCATCTTCGGGCGAGAAGCGGAAATGGTATCCTCGTTTGGGGGTGTACCTGTCATCCAGTACCGAAAGCATCTTATCTAATAGACACGTTCCCACTCCGTGTTGCTGCTCCCGGGGCAAAATATAGAACTCGAGCTTGACCGTGAACTGGCCGGTGGTAAAGGGCCCATCATGGTCGACGGCAAGCGCGAACCCAAGGACTTTCTCAGACGCATCAGAGTCCTCGCCGGGCACAGGGTATTTTGCGGCCACGATGAATGGCAATCGATGTTCCTTGACACTTGCAATGCGAGTGCGAACAATCTCTTCGCTTATTGCCCCAACGTCCAGGCTCATCGGGGATCTCTCAGAGAAATGAGTGAAGATGCGCGCAAGCTGCTCGACGTCCTTGTCATCGACCGGACGCAGATACAGATCCTTTCGTGTCTCGCCGGGCTTGGGATAACGCTTATAGAATTGAATGTCGGCTCTCAGTCGCTCGTTGGCCAGGCGGCGTTCCACCTCCAGGTCTTCCTTGATCCGGACCAGTCGGTTGTCGACGTAGCCCTGGCTGGTTTCATGTTGATATTTCCGCCCTTCTTCGTCGTTCGGATCCGGCCAGGTCCATTCATATGACCAGTTGGGTTTGTACATCTCGTGGGTCCCGTCGGGCAGGGCCTTCCCCGAGAAGAATGGTTTGCGATTAATGTCCACGAGACGAGCGGAATCGAGTGCTCTTTGAAGCCAAGCATCGAAGGAGCGGCGCCACTGCAGTTTGTCGGCATCGACTGGAGGGGCATAGTCCCAGTTCGCGTACATTGAATAAGGATTGTCATATGGCGGGTCGTTAAAGGACACAGGATCCACCTTGTCGCGCCTCATGTGTCTCTCCTTCATTGCCTTTTGCTCCTTGCTAGGTTCTGATGTCAAAACCACTTTCCCATCGACCAGCTTCGGGTAAACCGACTCGGAGTCTCTGTACGGGGGAAATTGCGAGGCAAATTGAGCTTGGAACACAGGGTCGTCCCTGGTGATACCGTGACGCCAAGCCTTCTCTCCTGTCTCTTCTTCCTCCACGAGCAAGGCGGGATCCACAGGGGGTGCGGCCGGAGGTCTGAGATCTGCCTCGATCTGCCCAGCGCTACGCCGTTGCATCAGAAACTTGTACCGAGCGGACTCGGGGTTGGTTCCCGGTCCAACCCTCCAGTCAGCAAGCAACTCAGGGCTAGCTACTTGCGCGTGATCGGTGATGCGGTCTAGATTCAGGTAGGCTTTTTGGATGATCTCGTCTTGCAGACGTTTGAGCTCGGCTCTCACTTCAGAAGGGGCACGTGGCGGCACTTTCGGCTCTCCTTCTTGAGGGCTTGTTGGGCCATGATCGCTGTTCCTCTGCTCACCCCCCCGCAGGTCGCTGGCCTGCTGCGCACTGGGCGGAGTTCTGGCAGCTTGTTCGCCTTTGTTCGTAGCCCAAGGTGTCGTATTGCGGCCTCTGAATGGTTTTCTTCCATTCCTTTTCGGACTGGTCATTTTTCAAAAGGCTAAATTGACGTCCTTATCTTGTCTAAGAATGGCGCAAGGTTAGCCTGATATTGATCAACGAAGCAGGAAATCTTGGTGAAAGATTAACCTACTTAGGTGTAAAAGATTATGTTCGGTGCTGTGTTGAACAAGGAATATCTCGACAGCAATACACAAAATCCTGAGTCTTTCGAGTTGATGCCATTAGAGGTGAATGAAACGGTTCACAAAGATTAGGAACTTACTTTAGAAGACAATGTGCTCAATGTTGTGGCAAGAAGTGTCAACAACGAATGTTTTCTGTTCCCCAGTCAACAGATGGAGAGGAATCTGCATGAAGAAGACAAATTGCTGACTTGATGAAGACGAATAATCATATCACAAGTTGATATATTCCAGTCTTCCGTACAAAGCTGCAAGACAGGTGAGACTGTTGACCAAGCACAGGACTTCTTTCCACAAGAGGGCGGCGTGTCACTCTATCTTTTGTTGTGCGATAGGGGTATTTAAAGATGAGGCAGTCACTCTCTGCGTCAGGGAAAAGCGATAAAGACCACTTGCAGACCCAGAAGAAAAGGAAGAGGAAGGGCGCAGGCTGAAGCAGTAGTGGTTGAGTTTATCGTCCGTGCGGTTCGTGGCCTCACTCTGAGGTGAACCTATGGCAGAGGTTCCAGGTCTCCTTCAGGTCGTCACGTCTTTTATAACTTGATCCAAGTCAGTCTCCGGTTGCTTTTCATAGTGGGCTGTAGCGTTCACTGGTGAATTGCTGCAAAGTCACGTGTTACTTTCCTTGTCAGGACCCTAAAGTAAAGGCACAGAGCTGGAGGGCAACAGAGCTGAGATGTGAATATTCGACTGGTCTGATTGGAGATTCGCTCGGAAATTGAACATCGTCGGTCTGGCCAGACATGGTGGTCCACTGCAGCTTCATCTCCGGCACGGCTGAACATATCTGGTTGTCTTTGCTTTGTGTGGGAATGTCATTCCCAAAATAATCATGAAACTGGACAGGCTCATCTCAACTGTGTCTCAAGTTTCCGTCACATGGCTTTTGAAGAGCAGAAGACGGGCTTGCTGGCACTATCACTAGTGATGCACCAGGCCAAGAAGCTTACTCTTGAGGCAGACGCAGTTCAGTGACTACGAAAAGCTACACAGGGTACCCGAAGGTGAAGGCAGGGGGCTTCGATTACGAAATATGAAGTTACCAACTACCTAGTAAGGACATCTACAACTAAAACAATTAAACTCCAACAATATTAGAATAACTTTGATGATGAGATCAGCTCCTGCTGTCGTTGGATGAGTGCGAGTGCTCGTATCAAACGATATACAGCGAAGTTGATGTTATTGGTCTGCGTTCAACAGTATACCAAGCGGGTCACGTGCAGCGCGATGGTGGCTGGAGTGAGAGCCATTCATCCAACAACTTGTGTCGTATAGCAGCACCTATACATTGTTATGCCCAGACTACCCAGAACTGAGAAATCAAGCAATGTGTTGTGGATCAAACCGTGTTGGGGTGGTGCGCAGAGTCACAACCACACAGTGAACTCCGTACTCGCCTATGGTCTACAACCCAACCGCGATAAACCAACCGTCAACCTCTCTCTAAGCCCAACCACACACATCACCCTTATACAGACTATACAAACCCACCCGCCAAGATGCTATCGATTCTACGCAAGGCCCGTCTGAAGGACAAGGAGATGCGAATTCTCATGCTGTGAGTGCAGTCACCGCGGCCTTTCTCAGTGGCACCCGGAAAATAGCTGACGCGCCCAGTGGCCTCGACAACGCCGGCAAGACGACCATCGTCAAACAGATCATGAAAGAGGACGTCACCACCGTCAGTCCAACCTTGGGTTTTATCATCAAGACCATCGAGTTCCAAGGGTAGATAATTTTCCTGTTGCATCGATCGAAGAAAGTAAAGAACTCAATAGCTAATCATCTGCGTGTACCGGGCGCGAAAAAAAAAAGATATCGTCTCAACATCTGTAAGCTCTCTGAACCCCCCAATCTCTACCTCTAACCCGGTGACTAACTCGAGAATAATTGAAGGGGACGTCGGAGGCCAAAAAACGCTCCGATCGTATTGGAAGAACTACTTCGAAAAGACCGATACGTTGGTCTGGGTGGTTGATGCGACCGATCGCCTTCGGGTGGATGATTGTCGAACCGAGTTGGCGGGTTTGCTTCTGGAAGAAGTACGTTCTTTTTTTTCCCCTCCGCTCGCCTTCGTTAGTGGAAGGCACTCAACATAGCCTGGCTAATTGGATGGACTCTCCTTATCGTGTAAAAGCGTCTAATGGGAGCGAGTCTGTTGATTTTCTTGAACAAGACTGATGTGGATGGGTGTATGACTGAGGCAGAAGTTCGGGAGGTGAGTTTTGAGTCCCTCTCTCTCTCTCTCTCTCTCTCTCTCTCTCTCTCTCTCTCTCTCTCTCCACCGACTCTACGCTCTCACTTGGGGCGTTCTCGTCTCTGACTTTACATGTGACTCTAGCGGCTGAGCTTGGACTCAATCAAAACGCACAAGTGGACGATATTACCGTGCAGTGCCATGACTGGCAAGAATTTACACGAAGGGTTGGATTGGGTGGTGCAGGATGCCAAGGATCGACTCTTTCTATACTAGTCAACTATAGGTACCCTACCCATTCTGCAGGCCGACGATGGTTCACGATGCGAGCGAAGAAAATACCCTCAATTCTGATTTCTACAATAAAGTTACTATTACTCGAGATACATAGGGCGCAGTCTTTTTTTTTTTTTTTTTTTTTTTTTTTTTTCCCAAACTGCAATATCGTTGGCAGCCTGATAGTATTATGTATTCTTCTCCCGCGGGCGGCAGCGATGCCCGACTACGACCACGGTTGGGCCTATTGGCCAAACCATGAAGCCACTCCACGCCCAGGACAGTTTTCGACCCTGCAGAATACTGTAAATAAAGGCAAACTCTGACATCGGAATGACATGCAGCCCCTAGCCTTCATGTATGTACAGACGGGATGGAGCAGCATTAGCCCTTGCCAGAGCTGGAGGGAGACCGTGTACTCCGTACTGTCAGTTACTCCTGCAGTTGTGTATGACTGTACTCTCCGTATGATGCATTTGCGGCTCCTTGCTCGGGGCCGATTTAGTGTGGCCTTGTCGGGAGTTTCGGATGGACGATCAAACACTCGTCGGTCTGTCAGGGTCCACGATCTCTTAGGCGGTGCCTGTTATTCAAATTTAGCTGGTAGGTAGCTAGAGGGCCAGGATTTTTCTTATTTGCTGGTAATACAGTAACTTAGTAACTAACGACTCCCTACGTTAGTTTAAAAAACAACCTTACGTCAATGGTTTTGCCCGATCGGGGCGGCGGCCATCCGCTTCAAGGAGGGGAATGGGGGGGAACTCGGACTCGGAGCCGCTGGCTTGCAGTTGCTGCTGCAGCCTTGGAATGCCGGCCGCGTCAATCAGTGTCAGAAAATCCCTTGAACCATTGCAGATTCATCCATGGATTTGGGGGGGGGGGTTGTTTCCTGGAACCCCGATCCGATCTTCTACTGACGAAATCGAAATTGGGATTCAGGATTGGACTGCACTGAGGGTGGGAGGGAGAGTGTCTGTCTCATCGCGACGGAAATTAGTAGGTACTTGAAGCACACTGCGGACTGTACAGGAACCGGATTGTGGACATTTGTGACAATCCTCAAGAAATGGAGGGAGTGCTGTGTGCTCCAGAGAGGCTCCACTGTAAAACCCGAAATCGGGAACAAGGTAAACAATCTGCCGTGTCGAGAAACATCACAACACAAAAACGTGCCAGTCAATGCTGGTGGAACAAGACAAGGGGGGGTGAAGATGGCCAAGCAGAGAGTACTGAGAGGATCCTCAAGAGGCGAACATTTGTACAGTTATTTGTCGAGGATAATTTAGTGCTGATGCGCCTGTCTCTCTCCCATGCGCCTCACCTGCTAATAGAACAATTGTGGGGCGGTGGCAGCAGCAGCAGCAGCAGCAGCAGATGATGATGATGTGAGAAGATGATTATCATTTGCGGACTTTTCAGCTCAAGTTGGATCCACCAGGTCAGCTCACAAAGTAATTAGCAGATTGCCAGTCAGTAAGTGAGTTCGTAGCGGAGAGGCCCAACCGGATGTAAGAGAAAGGAAGTTGGTGGCAGTAGCAGTAGTAGTTCATTCCTCGTCGGATGCGAATCGATCCTCGCTCGCCTCGGGGCGGCGAGACACGGGGAGTTCCTTTCCCTTGATTGTTCCATCCATCTTCCCTCATCCAACTCTCCTTCCAACTCTTCAATCCTCACGGACTCACAGGTCACGACCACAATTAAACGCCCAATTCATATTTCCTTTCTCCCTCCCTCGCCTCTGCTCCCTCCCCCCTCCTTTCGCATACGATCTGGTTCCCCTCCTGATTGTCCTTTGTCCTTAGGAAGACCCCACCGTTTTTTTTTTTATTTACAAGAGGTCGTTGCCCGGTGTTTGTTCGGTTTGAAAGGATCCTTTTTCTTTCCTGGTGGACAGCTTGACCCCTTTCTCCTTCGATTTCACTTCTCGCATCAATTTTCCATATTCCTGGTATTGGCCGAATTTATCTCGCCTTTCGAGAGCCATGGCTCCTACGACAGAGTTCGACAGCTCGGAAGATGTCAATGACTTTCTTCTGCGCATTCGGGAACTAGGAGAGAAGCGCGATAAGGAGGACGAGGAACGCACGAAAAAGCTAGAGGAGGAAATTTTGCAGGGGCGCAAGGAGAGACAGGCCCGCAGAGCTGGTACTTATCCACCTTCCTTCCCCTTATCACCGATACTTAGTCCCGTCCGTCATTGTGCCCGCTTCGCTGTCCTCAGCTCAATGAGTCCGAAAACTGATTGTGCATGGTCTCTAAAAAAAACAGAACGGGCGCGATCGATTTCTCCCACAAAGGACTCCCCTATTCTAGATCCGGCCCGATTGAGCATATCCTCAACTCTCAGCCACCGCGCAATTGACCCTCCTGAACACCTCGAACCAACCTTTCACACGCCGGGTCATGACTCCGGCAGCAGACCCGAATCCATTCGGGATGACACATCGACAACCACGGACGGCGGCCGGAGAGGATCCACACTGACCGGAGTCGAGGGCGAAATACCATCAAAGCCCTTTTCACCCTTGCGGAGTAGAACGGGAACTTTATCCTGGCAGCAGAGGCCGACATCTCGCGACAGCAATCGACAATTCTTTTCGTCTTCGCCGTCTCGGTGGCGAGCTTTATCTACAGCTTCGACAGACGAGCAAAGTGTCTCCCGTAACTCATTCACATCCTCGCCGACATTCAAGGATGTGTCGTGGGCGCGTCACGGAGAGGGAAGCGTTTCCCCGACTCGCAGCAAATACGTGGAGGAAGACAGGCCAGTAACACCGGGGTCCGAAGCCAGTTACAAGCCGCAAGAGGCCGGAAAGGATTCCACCCCAGAGCCGACAAAGGAAGTTGATCACTTGGAGAGCGTTGAGGGACGATCCCGATCGCCATCAAGAGCCAGCTCGACTTTCGCAGAAAGTAGTTTGGGCCACCGTTATTCAAGTGTCTCTTCTGTCTCCACCGCAACGGGACTTGGCTCTCCTCTGCCCCTGTCAAATGTTCAAAAGCTGGAGCTGCACAAGCCCGAAGAAGTGCTGGAGGACCAGATGTCTCTTTCTTCTCCGAGAAGGATATCTCCCGAACGGACAACGTCGCCGACCAAGGGCCTCGGTGGGTTTGTGCAGAGCGCCATGATGAAGCGATCTGATAGTGTGTCAAAGAGATGGAGTGCTCAGCTTCCTACGGGCCTTAGCCGGCCTGGTTCGGTTGCTAGCAGCCGTAACAGCTTTGTTGGGAATGAAACCTTCCCAAGCTCGCCTTCGTATAGATTGAGCCGCGAAGTTCCACCCCTTGCATCCCAGCGGCCGACTTCAAGCCATCGACCTACGTCGAGTCACCGGCCCGGTTCGAGCCATAGTGAGGCGACGATCATTGACCCTGCCAAAGACAGCGAGCGACCAGCGACTCCACCAGTTCCTATTCCCGAGAGGCGAGAAAGCAACGCATTGGCTGAGGAGGGATCCCCCAGGCCCTCACTCAGCCTTCATACGCGGTCGGCTAGCTCTGTCGAACGGGGCGTAGAATCAAGTTCCTTGCCTACCGCGAGTCCAGTCGTTCCCAGGACTATGGATCCTAGGAGATGGAGTCCAACCAAGGCCAGCTGGTTGGAAAGTGCATTGAATCGTCCTCCGGACTCGCCGAAACACAAGAGACAGCAGTCCCTTCAACAACCGTCATGGGTCAGGGAAAGGCATTTGCGGAGCAGTGTGGATCTGGGTCGAACTTCTAGTTTCAAAGAGGTCACGCCCGTGGGCCTCATGCGAACGGCTGTTCCTGGTGCTCACTCTAAATCGTTAAGTGTGTCTGGGATTCCCAACCTCTTCTCTGTACCCGATGCAACCAAGCTCAAACAGGATGACTCTGCCACCGATTTGTCCCCCGCCCTGAAGGAGTCCAGCCGGACTAATGGGAAAGTTTTGGAGCCTGCGCCAAAAGGATTCGAAGCGGTATTTGAACCTAAACATGATACGGCGCATATCGAGCCACAGGACGTTGCCCCAGTGGATCATGCCTTAACTTCTGCTCCTGAAACGAAGGCCAGCAATGTGGAAAGTGGTCCCACGGAGGAGCCGGACTCTTTGCCCAATGAGAGTCAGCCGCCCCTCGATACGAAGGACAATGAGCCAGCGCCTCTGGAGGAGAGCGTGGACTCTCCCACCAAGACAGACACAGAAGTAGAACATGCAGATGACGGTGTCAAGAAGCACGCACGGATCCCATCGAATCTGAGCCCGATCAACAAGACTGTACTTGACATGCCTCTTCCTTCTCCGACTCGCGATCCGCTCTTGAACAGACCTAAGCCTCAACCCGCCGTGATCGATTTCCGAGCCAACCTTCGGCGCCGCGAAATTGTCAAAGACGAAGCGCCCAAGGAGGAGCCCGAATTCAAGAACGTTTTCGGAAAGCTGAAAAGGGCGGGGACATCGACCTACACCCCCCCAGATGCGTTAAAAGAGAATATTCTGAAAGGCAAGGCGGCGCTCAGTGCGTCAAACGGTCCTCAGAAATCGCCCAAAGTCGATGATCTCAAAGAAAGCATACTCAGACAAAAGGAAGCAATCAAAACTAATGGGGCCTCAGCCAGGCGGAATACTGCAGGAGAAATGGACGCTCCCATGACGTTCGTGCCAGAGGCGATTGCAAAGAGGAACAACTTGACCAAGTCTATCAGTTCTAGAAGCAACCTCTCCACTACTGACGCGTTGTCTCCACGCTCACCACTTTCGCCGCTATCACCGCAAGAGCCGCCGACCCCGTTGGAGCCTCAGCCTCTGACTCTCTCCCCCGTTCGGTCGGATGTCCACGCGAACAACGAAGTGCCTCATAGCCCCGAAGAACCTGACGAACCTCAATATGATCCAGAAGCCGCAGGACCCGACCAAGAAAACGCTCCCCACGAGACCAGCTCTCCCTTGCATACCGAATCGGAGAAGCCAACTACGGAAGGTCAAGGAGAAACCCAAGGCGATAGGGACATCCCTTCGGCGCGTTCGTCAGTTCAATACTCGGTGCGTTCGTCCGTGCGTTCTCTATCTCCGGTGGAACCGGACCATACTTCAAATGCGCCTGCTGCGGCTGAAAGTACCGCTGCTAAAAGTAGACTTGCAGGCCGAATCAACCCTGCCCTAGCGGGACTTCTGTCCCGCGGGCCGCCGGCCATTGGCGACAGTCCTGCAACAGCCCCGTACTCCGACGCTAGCAGCTTTTCGACAGCAAGCCCATTCCAGCAGGAGCCACAACCTTCGGCACCGCTCTTGCATATGACGAAAGGCCGAGCAAGAGGCCCAAAGAGACGTCCTCCTATGGGCCCGGCATCTCGGTCCACAAAGTCGACTACAACGATGGGAAGCGCGGAGGAACAGTCCCTTAGGGATGACATTGCAGGTGAACAAGCTACTGAGGAGAACATCCAAGAGCAGAAGCTTACACAAGAGCAGGCGCTCGCTGAGGAGGAGACACTCGCCGAAGAGGAAAGACTTGCCGAAGAGGAGAAACTCGCCGGGCAGGAAAGACTCAACGAAGAGAAAAGATTCGCTGAGGAGCAGGAGAGGCTCGCTGAGGAGCACAGATTGGCAGAAGAGCGAAGACTAGCAGCAGAGAAGCTTGCGGAAGAGGAGAGGCTCGCTGAGGAGGAGAGGCTTGCAGAAGAGGCGAGACTCGCAGAGGAGGAGAGGCTCGCAGAGGAGGAGAGGCTTGCAGAAGAGGCGAGACTCGCAGAGGAGGAGAGGCTCGCAGAGGAGGAGAGGCTTGCAGAAGAGGAGAGGCTTGCAGAAGAGGAGAGACTTGCTGAGGAAGAGAGACTTGCTGAAGAGAAGAGGCTTGCAGAAGAGG
>NW_020290623.1:528092-587799 GCF_003184585.1 Aspergillus saccharolyticus JOP 1030-1 | reverse complement strand
CAACGACTTGCAGAAGAGCAACGACTTGCAGAAGAGCAACGACTTGCAGAAGAACAACGACTTGCAGAAGAGAAGAGGCTCGCTGAAGAGAAGCTTGCAGAGGAGCAGAGGATCGCCGAGGAGCAGAGGCTTGCAGCAGAGAAGCTTGCCGAAGAGCAGAGGCTCGCTGAAGAGAAGCTTGCAGCAGAAAGGCTCGCGCAGGAACAAAGGCTTGCGGAGCAGAAGCTCGCAGAGGAGAAGCTCAGAGAAAGCAAGGTCTTAGAGAATGCATTCAACGAGGAGGAACGTCCGCTCCCGACTCCGGATATGGAAAGCCCGGTGCTGGGCGCTTCGCGTGTTGGACAATCAGCCGGTGTCTCCAGCGGATGGCCACTTCCTGACACTAATATTAATTCGGACACTGTATCCCAGGCCAGCGCAACCCAGCCCGTTTCTCCATTCTCCATTGGGTCGATCAAGATAAAGAACGTCACTCCGCAATCCGTCGGTCGAAGTTCTCTGTCGAGGTCTGAGGACCGGAGCACCGAGCCTCCAACTCCGCCAACCCGGAATTCTCCTCGCTCCGAAGATAGCAGGAGTACTGGAATTGTTGCCAGCCTACGAAGCTCCCTCCTGGGAAAACCTCCTTTGCCGCCCAAAACCGCACCGCTGCCTTCCACCCCTACAAGGAACACCCCAACCCGTTTCTCTTCACCTTCTCCTTCGCCTCTGCGAACTAGTTTCAAGGAGAACCTGGGTTCACCACCTCCCGCGCCGTATCAGAAACCTGCATCATACTTTGCTGCTGTAGGGTTCAAGGGTGCTTCTTCTAGGGACAAAGCTTTACCTTCTCCTCCCGTTCCCCCCAAGGGATCTCGAGCCTCCGTCGATCGATTCTCTTCGCCACGGTCGTCAGCTTCCCTTGTCCCGTTGGCTGACGAGTCATGGGAAGCGATTTCCAGCTTCTTCAAGCCCTTGCCTAAGTCGAGTGATCGTGTCAATGTTGATGCGCAGGTGCTGCTAGCGAAGCGTGGCGACGAAATGAAGATCAGGACCCTTAAACGGCAAATATGGGAGATCACAGGTGACGGAAAGAAGCAAGACCTCCCCGTCAACCAAGAGTATATTCTGTACGAAGGCAGCATGTACCTGTGTGTGCATATGTTCGAGGCTGATGGTAACGTGCGTTCCGAAATCCACCTCTGGTGTGGGGATGACGTCCCTGAGGCGGCTATCGACGATGCCCAGCCCTTCTCTCGCCGGGTTGCAAAAGAGAATGGATGCAAGCTTGAGATTATCAAGCAAGGTAAAGAGCCGGCGCGGTTCATCCAAGCTCTGGGTGGAATTCTCATCACGCGTCGTGGTTCTAGCTCGCGATCCAGCTCCTCTGCGATTTTCATGCTCTGCGGACGCAAGCACCTAGGACAGATGGTCTTTGACGAGGTGAACTTCTCGCCTAGCAGCCTTTGCTCTGGCTATCCTTTCGTGATTTCCGCGATGTTCGGCAAGTTGTTCCTCTGGAAGGGATTCGGCAGTTCAGCAGAAGAAATCGGAGCGGCTCGTTTGATCGGGATGGATCTCGGCCTCACTGGGGAATTCGAGGAAGTCGGTGAAGGAGAAGAACCAGAGAGCTTCTTTGAAGTCTTTCCGCAATATGAACGCACGGCAGACGAGAAGAGTGCCAATGACTGGCGCATGAAGCCCAAGCTTGACCGGTATCGCACGCGGCTGCTTCGTGTGGACCATGAACTCGGTCAGCAGCGGGCTGGATTCTGGATGCGTCGAGCCGCTTCACCCTCCCCGATCACTCGCCCAAACGATACTGTGCAAGAGGTAGACCCATTCTGTCAGAAGGACATTGACGCTAAAGGGATCTATGTCCTCGATACCTACTTTGAAGTTTATGTGTAAGTTGCTTCTGGGCTGGATCCACATATTCTCGAGGTTGCATGCTAATTTGGTATTGACAGGATTGTGGGTGAACAAGCCTCAGCTCGTGCTGCTGAATTCGCGTCAGCGGTCTATTTTGCGCATGAATACAGCATCCTAGCTGCCTCCTTTCAAGACCGACCATTTATTCCAAAGACCTTCGTGTCCCTTGGCGGAGTCCCTGAGAGCTGTAGCAGTGCGTTCCGCAAATGGAACACGAGCTCGTGGCAAAGCATTCCACAAGTTTTTCCCTTGAATGCGGCGATCGAGGCGATTCGCAGTGCCTAAATTATGGCATCCTTTCCTTGCAAAATCTTCATGAGCATCATACCCTGCGTTGACTTTATTCTTGTGATTCTACCATTGTTTATAGCGTCTTTGCATTTAGATTGTGCATATACTGGTTTTGTACATAAATGGTGCTTGGGCTGTGATTGTCGGGTGCGACGGGGTGTAAACGCGATTGTAAGAAGCCTGAATGTACAGCATTTGAGTTGCGGAAGGAATAATAATGGCTGGCAATCAGCAGTATGAGGTCTTTGGGGGGGGCAGTGCTGTGCTTACTGACCTTCATGTAGTGAGGAGTAAGAGTATTTTGTAGTGTGTAGTTGTAGAACCCAAGATAAAAGACCGTTGCGTTGCGATGTGCAAATCGACCCACCGCGGCTCGTCATCGGCCGTTGATTTTCTTTTCCTCCCCGCGCCGGCTTTAATTTCTCCCCTCAAGCGTCGCCGGCTTTCGCCTTCATCTTTTCCCACTGGTTCTTCTCTTCCGTCCTCTTCCTTTCCTCCCTTCCTGTCCATTGTTGCAAGAGACTGTGTTGTCTCTTTTTGATCCAACCTCAATATGCCTTGATTGATCCTTTAACCAGAGACCATAACCAGCAGCATCTCACCCTTATAATGGACCCCGCTGTCGTTCGCGAATTGTCGCGGCTCGACCCCGCGGTGCCCTTTCGCTCCACCACCGATCATTTGCATCACACCTGGGCCAAGACCTTCTTTTCCCGACCGGAGCTCTACCTCCGTCCCCAGTCTCTGGCCGAGATCCAGAAACTCGTCAACGTCGCCCGTCACTGTCGCCGTCGTCTCGTCACCGTGGGCAGCGGTCACTCCCCCTCCGATCTGACCTGCACCTCTTCCTGGCTCGTCAACCTCGATGATTTCAGTCGCGTGTTGGACGTGTCGCCCGAGACCGGCGTGATCACGGTGCAAGCTGGTATCCGCCTGAGAGATCTAGGGAAACAGTTGGAGAAGCATGGCCTGACCCTGTCAAACCTTGGCAGTATCGATAGTCAGTCAATTGCGGGGGTCATCTCGACCGGGACACACGGAAGCTCCTTACAGCATGGTCTGATCTCCGAATGCATTCTGTCGCTGACGCTGGTGCTGGCCAACGGCCAACTGGTGCGGTGCAGTCCCACGAACAATTCCGACCTCTTCCGCGCCGCCCTGATCTCCCTCGGCGCCCTGGGCATCATTGTCGAGGTAACCCTGCAAGCCGAGCCCACGTTCAAAGTCGCGTGGCGACAGTCGCGCCGGAAGCTCTCGAGCGTGTTGGCCGAGTGGTCGACTGGGTTGTGGACCACACATGAGTTCGTCCGGGTTTGGTGGATGCCGTACGAGAAGAGCGCGGTCGTTTGGCATGCAGACAAGACCGATCTACCGCTGCGTCCTCCACCAAAGACGTTCTATGGGGAGACGATCGGCTATCACGTTTATCACAATTTGCTGGCCCTGGCCAACTACTTCCCTCGCATCTTACCCTGGGTGGAGTGGTTTGTCTTCGGCTTGCAGTATGGGTTCAAGGAAGAGACTAGGGTCACGGAAGCCGTGGAGCCAGCTCGCGAGGGCCTGCTCATGAACTGTCTTTACTCGCAGTTCGTCAATGAGTGGGCTCTGCCGTTGGAGAAGGGCCCGGAGGCCATCACCCGGCTCTCGGCTTGGTTAAATGGCGATGTTGAAACGGCACGTATCCCATTCTCGGTTGAGGGGCTCTGGGTGCATTGTCCGATCGAAGTCAGAGTTGCGGATTCTACGCTCAATAAGAACCCTCGTCCTTTCCTTGATCCTAGTTGCTCCGACGGGCCGACCCTGTATCTAAATGCAACTCTCTATCGTCCTTACCATCGGGATCCTCCCTGCACCGCTCGCTACTACGAGGCTTTTGAGTGGCTTATGCGTGAGATGGGAGCCAGACCGCACTGGGCCAAGAACTTTGTTGCAACGCGCGATGAGCTGAGGCAGCTGTACGGTGACGGCATGGACAGCTGGATGAAGGTGCGTCAGGATGTTGACCCGAACGGTATGTTCTTGGGCGAGTGGCACCATCGTAATCTGGACTTGTCTGTTGGTGACTCAAAGGCTACGGAAGAAGATCTCCCTCTCCTGGAACGGGAGAGGACTCGCCGGAAGGCAGGTGTCCGTGGGGCGGGTGACGGCGTGGAGTGGTTTGGTGACAAGCGTTGGCAAACGAAGCAAGCTGTATCCTTGTCCCTCGTTGAAAAGGAGCGGCCGTTTACTTCGGTGGAGAGCACAGGTCTGAGTCCTCCCACAACAGCAGCTAGTGATGAAAGTTTCGACCTTCTTGCATCTGGTGAGGCTAGTATTGTTCTCCCTGATCGCCACTTGTGAGTCCCCAGGATCAGGAATTCTGAGTTAGGGAGAAGCAAACGACTATAAGCGCGGTAACCGCTGCTGATCAAGGGTGGTGGGACAAAATGAGTAAGCCAATAGCTTCGGTGGGCTGGTGATCACCTTGAACAATTTTATGTACTTTTCATTGTATATTCCTGCCTTTGATGTCCTTCTGCTTCCTTCTGCTTCCCAGAATTTTTGATGTCTCACAAGAGACGCATGGTCAACAATCCCAAGCCTGCTTTTCCCACTGATTGGAGTACAATATGTGTCCGCATTTCATTGACACCTTCTCTGATTCGCTGCTCACTGTTTGCTAGAACTGTGTATGAGCTGGCATGCGGCGAATAACAATGGACTTGGAAATGCGTCTCAACTCTTATTCAATAGATTATTGGGCTCAGCTGAACGAACTTCGGAGTAATGGGACTCCGTGGCAAGTATTCGGCTGTTGTCGGAGAGGCTTATCCTTTTCGTCCACTATTGACCTCATTGGCTTCTGTCAACTGGCCTCGGAATACTGTACACTTCACCGGCTTGTTTGTATGGGTGGTATACCACCGGATTTCGTAGGGGTGGCTCGAGCCAGACGTCCACTTATGCTCCGGGCTTGGGAGTTTTCCTCAACAGTGGCCACTCGAGTGCGTTTAGGCTATGCATTTATGCGCCTTAATGGATGGAAATAAGCTGTTGGAGGAAGACCTTTCTCTGCCTTGAAAATCCTCTGCAATGCCAGACGTCAGCAGTATTCCAACCCCCCCCCCCCCCCCCCCAAGCCACTTGCAAGGCGTGGCTTTGCTCCTGCTGGGAATCTTACTCGATCTGGCGAGAGACGCAAGATGATATTAATCAATTCTTGTTCCTTGGTCTGCGAAGAAGGCTTGGCCCGTTCTATTCCAAGGGCGCAAAGAACCAAGATCATGCTAGTTTATGCCATGCAATGCAGGTGATACCAGGTTAGGGCTTCTGGCATCGAAGGGGATATGTGTGAGACTGAAAAGAGCGAGGAGTACAGTATACAGGCTTCTTTCTTTGTTTCTCGACATCCTGAAGCTCGTCATGGGACCTGTTGCTGATCGAAAGATGTGGTGAAGAGGAAGTTGGTTGTTGTTGTTGTTTGATTCCTGTTTGCCATTAGAGCTGGTCACGTTCCTTCCTAACTGGGTCTCTATCGTCGATGGAATTCTTTCTGTCAATCGCTTCCTTTTCTCCTTTTCTCGTTTTCTCTTTAAACCTCATGCTCCTCCTACCTTCGTTGTCTTCCTCGGCTACTCACTCATTCGACCTTGGCTCGATCCCCAGAAAAGCATCGGCCTGATCAGTGTCCCCGACAAGTCATCAGATTATGAACAGATCCAATCAATTAGTAGTTAGCATGATGAGTGGGAGCCGGGGCAGCTCCTCTGAATCTTCCCGCCGCTTGCCTGCGCCACAAATTGTGACAGAAGGTTATCTCAGTTGCAGCTCTGCGTTGCTCAGCGCTCAGAGGAAGCGGGGCGTTGCCTGAGAGCACGTCTAACAGGCTCCGACAAACGGACAAAATCACCGGTTCTTACGACTAAGCAAGACTGAAAATGAGTATCTGCAGGGTGGACGCGGAATTATGCGGCATCCAAGCCCATGCGGTATGCTCGCCCTCACGCAGGATCCTCCTGCCCCTCCTTTCTTCGCCTCTCCTCCTCACCAAGGGTGTGGCAAAGAGAAGAGGAGGGAGATCCCAGGTAGCCCCGCGATGCAAGTCTCCCCCTTGCCCTATATCACAGATTCGTCCCTTCATAACTCCCTTGAATGACTATGGTTGGTGGGGTAGTGGGTGCTCATGATACAATCCCAGGTTCGATGGAGCCCAATGTGATGCTCCTGTCTAATCAATCAACCTTGCTGACCGTCACAGACGGCAATGCAAGATACAGGTTGAAGGATCGGCAAGAACAAAAAAAAAAAGTGAGAACGGGACAGACTTTCTATCGTATTCTCTCCTGTCGGTTTCACTCTTTCCCGTCCTCTTCATTTCGCGTCATCCTGCCTGCGCTTTTTTTTTTCTTTTTTCGTTTTTCTGGCGTCCACTTGAAGGGAGGCGCACGGCATCCTACACAACAATATGCGCGGCTAATACCTTCTGCGGAACTCGAATTATGCGGTATTTCCCGCAAGGTCAGCGACCCGTGCTCCCCCAACGAGAATAATGCACACGTACTGGGCCGATGCTCTCTCGATCAATTCATTTTTTCCTTTTTTCTCGCAGCCTTGATGACGAACAATGCTATTGCTACCATTGGCCCACGCAGGTGCTGTTCGTTCAGCATCGCAATATCACATCAGATGATTGCCTAAAGATATGCGCTGCCAGCTCTTATGCTGTTCGCGATGCTACTTTCCGGCTCTCTCATAGCATGGCAACCCCACAGGCCCAAGCATTGGGGTGCCCATAGATATCGAAGGCGGGTGGGCTAAGAAGTGGCACCCCTGCTCTCTTTTAGACACGCTGCACCATTGCCCTTTAAGCTCGAGAAGGGTTAGCTCTTTTAGAACACATGAGCAATATGCAGCCCACACAGTACGCTGAGAGCGTGTGCAACAGTACCGAACCGACTTTCCCGCCACTGAATCGGAAGGGGTCTAGTGAGGTGCCCTCTACCTATCACCACGATGACCCGTCATGCTGAGAAGTAAACGACAGCTACTTATTTTGACAGGCGCGGAAAAGAGAAAATTTCCAGCCGAAAATCATAAACCCTCGAAAAAGCAACAGTCAGCCCTTACTATTGGGTCGATTGCTGCTCGTTGCCTTGGCGTATCGCTCAACCCAGTGCGAGGCACACGCTCGTCGACGACTCAAAAGTAGTCAGAGTGTGCGATGGCGTTGGTCATCCGTGTACCAATGGCAAGTATGGGAGTGTCCGACAGTTGCTCATGGGGCATAAGCTGATGGTGCTGCTGGCTCCTCGCCTGTTTGCAACCATATCCCCTTCCACGGCGATGTCTGGGCAGGAGCCGACTCACCGGTAACCGGTTTTAGAGCCTATGACATTGGCGGGAGAAAAAAAGAAATTTTCGAAGAGGAGGAGGAAACGATGTATGACAATGACGGAAACCGGGCGAGAGGCACGTTTGCGGCTTCAGACCAGCGGACGAGTTTCCTCCGGCACCAAAAGGTCACCAAGCACCAAAGCTCTTCCACCAGGCCGGCGGGAGAAGAGTCAGGTTGAGTCCTTAGGGGGGGGCTGCTTACTTTGAGCTTTCGCTGCCCAAATGACCAGGGTCTTCCCCGGTTAGTGCCGACAAGCGGTGCGGTGGCAGAGCGATGCGTACTCATCCCGTGGTAGCTCTGACGGCTCGGACCGTTGCCAGGCGTGGTTACTGTCAACTACTGGCGTGTCTCGCGCCAGCGAATTTTATCTGGTCACCTGTATCAAACTACCTTAGCCGGATGGGCAGAGAACCCCATGGTTGCGGGGACTCCCTGGTGTACCTGCTAGGCTACCACAGCCACAAACGGCCTGAAGGACGTCGAGCGACCGGTCCGGTCGATATCGTGACAGACTGCTTCACCACGTCACCATCAGTGTCCTGGCGATATACCGGTACGTCCGGTCGGGCGGGGTCGTAATGTCGACATGCGTGCGCGGGGCTGCATTGGGGAGGAAATGATATCAATAATAGGCGATATGTCTCTCAGCCTCTCAGCCTCTCTGCCCCTTGTCAATCCCTTGCACCCCCACCTGCTTGTTCCTCTCGAGCGGCAGTCTGACATCTACAACCCCTCCTCCTTCTCCGACTGAAAACGCCGTGCTATCGATTAGTCAGGCCTCATATCAAAGTTATCATATCAGACCCCTCCTGCCACTCTTTTTCCCGGCGGGCACTTCATTGCATCTCACCCTCCGGTACCCGAAACACCTACTTCCGGCTCGTTCGTGGCAGAGATGTCTCATCAACCTCGATTGCGTCCCAAGTCTTACATCCCTGGCTATCCAGATGCCATGTACAATCTTGTTGCGGTAACCTCCCTGTCGCAACTCGAGTCCCGCGCGGGACCGGCGGACGAGAAGCCTGACCAGCGCGTCTTTCGAGTCAAACGCAAGCATGTGCTCAAGGCATGCGATCGTTGCAGAGTCAAGAAGACCAAGGTTTGTGAAGCATTGGTTATTCCTAGAATTCTGTGTATATCTTTCTCGGCCATAACACGATCTTGTGGTCTGCAGTGATACTCATGGGGTGCTAGTGTGATGGGAAACAACCATGCAACCGTTGCTCTGCGTATAACCATCCATGTCTCTTTCGGGAGAGGAAGGCTACGCAAACCAAAGTATACTCACGCGGGTATGTTCTGATCCTCTAGTAGAACTACTGACAGATATCTCTTGAGGGTATCGGCACTGACCCCTGAACTGACACATGGTCAGATTTGTGGAGATGCTCGAGTCTCACCATTCTTTGGTGGTGAAAGCGCTTCAACGACTCTATAAGCTTTCTGTCAACAAGGAAGGCTTCCCCGGGGAGCCGCTGCAGGACGCAACCGATGGCTATCCCCTGACACACGCTATCTTGGACCGTTTAGGTCTCATCAAGCAAGCAGAGGAAAATGCCGACGAGCCTGAGGAAGAATCGGAAGACCTTCAGTACTTGCGATTCCTCTCCACCTCCACTGATAGTTGCGCTACAACAGACCCATCCCCCGAACCTGCCACCCCTCCTGAGCCTTTGCATAGCGAAAGCAGTCCTGTGCTTTCTTCACCCAAGTGCAGCGAGCCGTGGAGATGTGACGTGCAGCCAGTTGCAACTACTCACTCAGTACATTATCAAACCTATCAACAACATCCAGGGTATTCTACCATGACGGTGCCTCGTACAGACTTGGATTCTGCGGGCTTTGCATCCGAGATGAAGTCTGCAAATATGGGACAGCCAATGGCTGTTCACGAGCAGCCATGCTACTATTACATTGATACTGACTGTGGCGGAGAAACCACCAAGAGCCATGGACTGCCGGTCGGCCTGGTGCCGCAGCAACCTGTAACTGGACCCGGGGTGCCCGTGACCCTGATGAGTGACTATGCCTTGCACATCCCTGAACAGCACGCTATCTATCCACCACTTGCGGCCGGTTGGTCATATCACTGTGGATAGCTATAGCGGATGAACATAAAGCCTGACCCTTAATTCCTATCTTTCTTACGAGCATACACTCTTCATCTCATGATGTAACTACACAGCCGCGCGGGTGACAGTCATTCTGCCATCATTGATTCTTCTTTGCGTACACTTGCCATTTGTTCCTACATGGGGTTTACTTGTTCCTAGCATGGTGTTTACGATTATCTTCACATACCCAAAGGCAGTTGCTATTACCACGACGTTGATCACTTACTACGACTTACTACAACAGGCATAACTTAGACATTAACTCACCACGCTTCATCGAGTGGTTCTTTCACTCCCTGTGATCTTTTTTTTGCTGCGGAGTCTTCGGGGGTGATATACACTCTTTACCCCTCTTTCAAGGGACTATAACGCGCATTGCTTGTGCCAAGCAGTCAAATGGTGACTGTAGTCACTGAGACAGAATCTCGCAGGAGTTGATCTCTATCTTTACAATCTGTGAGCGTTGCTGCAAGGACTGGCTACAAGATCTAGAGCCAGCTGAGTCGAGTATTTTACCCTCAGAGTCTCAAGCAGCGTTGATGCTGTTGATTCTTGCCCCCATCCTTTCACATCCGGTGAACTCTGGGCCCGTGAAACCGAATTCAAACCTGATGGGAACATTGGAAGGCTGCTCAGGGACTTTCCGGTTTATACTCGTATGCTAGGAGTAGTTACTAATAAGCAACAAGCAACCAACCACCCGAGGAACTGAGGCATCTGCGCTGGGTATCAATGGAAGGTTTGTTAGAGGGATACCAATACCCAGTTCCAAATAGAGATTTGACACAGAGGAGGACTAGCCTCCTTCATATTACTAGGTAGTTTATGACATGCATACGAGCTCTTCCCTTACCCTTCCTTCTTCTTCTTCTTCCTTTCTTCCACCTGACCCTTCGCCCCCTCCCCCGCGGCTCTCCTCATCTTTCCCCAGTCGAAAAGAATCAAAGAAGCAATCCACAGCAGAAAGAAAACCCTGAAATCAGGTAGATTCCTCCCTTGAAATGCAAATGGCACGAATAGTAAAATGTTTTCAACAGCAGCAGAGAAATGCAACCAAGTAAATCGAACCGGGGGGGGCCGAGTCCTTAAAAATAAGACCCGACCCGTATGACAAAGAGTTGGTCTCGATCAATCATATAGAAACAAAAAGTAGAACTTTGTCTCTCTCTCCCTTGTTTCTTACTTCCTTCTGTCTGTCTGTTTGTCTGTCTTTCCCCTCACCCCAATACACAATTCCCTCGCTCAACCACATCTAAGTGTGTAAACTGTAAAGTGAGGAAGGCGCAAAAAAAAAAGTAAAAAGAAAAAAGGAGACAAAGAAGTTTGAATGGGATTTTTGACTTCATTGCATTTGCCTTTCGGCTCCTTGTCCTTTCCTTGCATTTCCCTTCCCCTTCTCTTATACAATGGGGGTAACATGATCCTTGGAGAATGGAGAATGGGAGAATGGAAAATAAAATATTGTCGCCTGATGTAAAAGAATCGAACCCATCCCCAACTAAAACCCCCCCCACCTCTCAATCGTCATCATCAATATCCGTCTCCGTGTTCGTGTCACTGGTATCACCGGCGTCGCCGTCGGTGTCGCTCTCCTCGTCCTCGCTCGAGTCGGCGGAGGGTTTCTTGGTGGTTGTCTTCTTCTTGGGGGGTTGGCCGGTTTTGAGGGCTTGCATTTGGCCGGCTATTGAGTCTGTGGGGTTTGACAATGTGGTTTAGTTTCGATTGTACTCCAAAATGTTTCCCAGTGGGGGGGTTTAATGGAAGGGAAGGAGAACTCACCCTCATCAGGCTCACTGATATCATCCTCCTCATCCAACGCGGCGGCCTTGGCGGGGTCGTCGATGTGCAGTGTGATTTCCATCTTGGTGTCCAGACCCAGATAACTGTCGCAGAGCATGTGCATCACGAAAGTAAAGTCGCCGACTTGGGGCGGGGCCTGGAACTGCATCTTGAGGGTCTGCACGTTGAATGTGGGCTTGCCGGTGACGGGGTCGAAGAGGGGCTTGTCGAACGTGGTGAAGGTGAAGGGGGGCACGGCCATCTTGCCCTGCTTGGCGTCGGCCAGGAAGATGTGCCAGCGCGGGGAGTGGTCGCGGGCGAGGTAGGGGGCGTGCGCGAGCGGGGGTTGGACGGGGTCGGACTTGGTGTCTTCAACCTTTTGGCCGTTGACGATCTTGGTCTTCTTGCCATTGCGGCCCATGATGGCGTCCAGGTCGTCCTCGTCGGGGTCGACATCCTCGAGGTCGGCGGGATTGAGGGCGGGAACATTGGTGGTACCGGGGGGGATGAAGCGCGCCTTGACCACGAGTTGTACCAGACTGCTTGGTGTGATGACCTTCTCGCCCATCACCTTGAAAAAGGCGCGGGACACATCGAGGACGGGGAGCTGCTTGGCGACGTTGATGGCGGTCGTGTATTGCTTCTCGCTCAGGAGGCCGGCACCCACGGTGAGGCTGTAGCGTTCGGCTTCCGGAAGGGACATGAACTTCTGCACGGTGAAGTGTTCCTTGCTGTCGACGCCTTCGATGGCCTGGACGAGGTTCGGAGTGAAATGCGGCAGTTGAAGGAGCGGAGACGAGCCAGGCGCCACAGCCTGGATGAGGTGCTGTGCTGTGCGGAAGGAGCCGAGGATCGGGCGGAGGTTACCAAAGGCGAGGGCGATAGCGGTGAAGGCTTCGTTCAGTGAGAGGGCAATGGGTGCGGCTTCGTACTTTTCTGGTCAGGGGTAAGTATGGGGGGATGGCAAATTAGCAGGGTGAGATGCATGTAACCTACCTCCGTTCAGCGTGGCATCTTCCAGGTCAACGCGGCCGAGGTATGCCCAGAGCAACGCCAGCGCCTTCCGTCTGCTCGAGTCATCGAGTCCCTTGATAGCCGCGCGGTCCTCAGGAGTCAGGTACGAGGAATCTTCCGCCAAGACCTTCTTCTCAAGTTTCGCCAATCCGGCATCGGACCGAGGCCCTCGAAGCATTTCCTTGAACTCGTCGCCAGAGGACAGCGCGTTGATGATCCCGCCATCAGTGATGTCATCTCTGAATTCCCGGAAAATGTTGCCGGCACTAGCAACGAGGACGCGCTCCTTGGTGTAACGCTGAGAGCCGTACCACCAGCGGCCGACTATATACGGGAGCAGAACGCCAAGCAGAGCACCGTAGACCAGCAGGGTGTACTTGGAGTATCCCTCCGAGACGATAAACGTGGGCAGGGCAATGCCAATGCTCATGCTCTGCTTGCCGTCCGGGTGGCCGTACTGGATGTAGTTGTTGCGGACTTCCTCGTCGGTCAACGCCTTGTAGGCCTTGGTGAGCTCGACGAAGCGCTCGTTGAGCATCTCGATCGTCTCATTCTTGGCGGGATCGGGGCGGATCTTGTCGGGATGATATACCAATGAAAGACGCTTGTAGTGTCTAGAGATCGCTTTCTCGTCGGCGCTCTGTAGCAAGATAACAACAAATCGGGGGCTGGTCAGTCCTATCCGCGCAAACATAAACATAAACATAGAGTCCATGTCCGAGTGACTCACCCGCGAAATACCCAGAATGTCATAAGGATCCCAGATCTTGGGTACTGTCCGTGCAGTGACGACGATCAGGTAGGCCATCCATGCCATGACGGCGTAGCCCACCACGACGGTGACGATGCGCTTGATCCGACGTTCCTTGCGCAGACGCTTGCGCTTCTGCGCCTCGACGAGGTCGCCATGTTCGGGCTTGAAGTCCGAATTTATCCGCGGCGCGGTGTTCTCGAGTCCTGAACCAACAGCCTCAGATTAGTCTCGACTGTCCTGGACGCGCCTAGAGAGCTCCTTTCCGGTTGGACACTCACCCTTGCTCGGCCGGAGGAGGTTGTATGTTAAAGGAAGAGTGACGAGACTCGTCAGGGTAAGGACGAAAAACGGGAAGAATTGTCCCTGGAGACGTCCGTTAGCTACTCCTGCAGCCCAAATGCCCGTTCAGATCCTACCTTGTCGTCATAGTTGTAGTCTGTCGACATGATGCAGTAGATTTACAGTGGACACGGTCGCCCGCAGCGGGCAGGACGAGGGACAAAGAGTGCAACTCCTGGGCACGGAATATGTAACAGCAAGTCGAATTATGTCCGGGTAAAGAGGAGGAAATAGGTGAGAGGAAAGCAGAGGTCAAGTAGTTGAGCTGGGGATCATGGTCTCCCTACCAGTTCAACAACAGTAAAAGAGTGTGTCGTGCAAGAGGAGTCGAGGAAGAAAGAAGATCACTTTTGGAGCATCTCCCGCATGATTAATATTATTCGTATCGCCGTCGGTCATGCCTTGTGATCGACCGTGTCCTTTCCAGGGCGGCGGAACGATTCACCGCCTGCCACTTGGAGGATTCAGGGTCAAGCCTCATTTTTAAGTGGTTTTTCTTTTGTCGCTTTTTTTGGTTGTAAGTTATTTTGAAGTCGATTTACTTATACGGAGCACGGAGGACACACAATAATTAATCATGGTTGATTGAATTTAGAGTAGTGTACAGGACCCGTGAGGATCCTTCCTTGTACATCTTATACTCAAGTACATCTAAAAGAAATTATCTATCTACCAGGGAGTCAATATCTCAGATCTCCGCTTCCTGAAACAGACCATAGTACAACAAGCATTCATGTCTGAGCTTCATTTTCATCATAAAACTGATAAACCCTTTTTGTTGAACCCCCATTTTAAGATGAAACATCTGATTTTAAACGCCAGCTCAAAACACTTTTTGTCCAGCTGTCATGTCCTCATTGGTATATCGATATCGAGCACCAGGGGCCCCAGCACTGAGGAGAGAACGTAAGAATGGGAGGCAACCTCGCAAATAACCTGGTAGACGGAGGTGCAAGAGGGAAGTTTTCTGCGACAGTAGGGAATTCAAGCATCACCGAGATCAAAGAAAATGTGATCGGGGACACGAACTCAACCGAGCCGCAGAGAAACAACCACCGCTGCTCTCGACGTCCCCCAAGTCCTGCGAGGAGTAATCTCCAAACCGGATTTCAGATGGCCAGGCCGTTCCAAAAAAGACCAATCCAGACCCAAACCCGCCCCGCAAATGCAGGGAGGTTCGATCCTTCTTTGCTACAAGTCATTGGCCTGCTGATACCCAGTGAAATCCGGCTTCTCCGTGTCGTCTCGGGAGGCTGGTGGAACATATGGATTGTTGGCTTCCAACCTGCTGATGTCGTCGAGTGAAGTGGTGACTGCGAAGGATGGATGGAAACAGCCCGGCCCGAGGATCTGAATTGGTGATTGTGATTCAAGATCCTTGCCTTTGAAGGGATGCCCGTTGGGTAATTTTTCTTCTTTCTTTTTTTGGTTTCCACCGTCTGATTGACTCTTTTTAAATTGTTGTTGAATGTGCAAAAGAAAAAGGCTGACGATTTTGTTGCATGTTGAGGTATGTCATCCAGGTAATGCGTTCAGAGATTGGGGACTGTGGAAGAACGAGTCAGCGTCGATGGTCGATTGAAATGATTGCAACGCAGGCACGGGAAACCCACCAGTCGATGTAATCGAGTCCACCAAAATACTCCAGCATGCGATAGCAAAGGCCCACATCATCACCGGGTTCACCCCCGAAGAGTCGACACTGCTCCGCCTCCAGATGGGAGGTTTCCAGTCTTGTCGTGCGATCACGGGCCTGCCATGTCAGATTCCCATAGTGCCAGGTTGGGGCGGGGAAATCATGGCAGTCGATGGACGCAGGTAAGACTGGATTGGGAGGTCGAAAGAAAGCATCGATAGGAGTGAATTCGTTATTGGTGATGCTGCTGCTGCGGTTTCGAGAACGCGGACGGGTGCGACGTCGGTTGTGCCTCTGGCCCATTCTCTACCAGTTCGCCGTATTGCCTTTTTTGAGGTTGCAGGTGGTTGGGTTCGTGATGTTGAAAAGTTTTTAATTTTGTGGTTCGTGAAGATCAAGCAGAGGTTTCGTTCAAATAGACAAACAACCACCCACCACAAACAGTGGAGAACTGTTTCCGGGACGAGCTTTATCTTTATCAAACGGTAAGGAAAGGAGTGACCATCATCCCTGGGAAGGATGAGATGAGGTGAAGAAGAAGAGGAGAGAGGGGGGGGATCATGAGATCGAGAATCAGGAGATACAGTATATATACTTCTAGTTGGTTCTGGGTAGTATGACTCCGGCTGGCGCTACCGAAGGAGTGCTGGGCAGTGGTGTGACTCACTAAACACTTAAGGTTACCAGCAAATTGAGCCCAAAAAAAAAAACAAATAAAAATGAAATGCACCAAAAAACAAAAAAAAAATAAAACCAGGCAAAGAAAATCTTCACATCCGGCTTCGGGACCCACAAGACCTTCAAATCTGCTCTCCCCCTTGTCCGAGATTCCCAAACAACTCCACAGAGTCCACACTGATGCAGCCGTGATCGCAAAAAGTCTAGAATGGCAGAAAAATGGTGAAATTTGATCTAATGTCCACCCTGAATTGCGTAGTTTTGCGGAGGATCCAAGGGTTGACTCCGCAGAGTTAGGGCTTCATTGTTGAAATTTTTCTCCCCCTTCTTTGACCTCCTGAGTCACCTCACCCGGTCCGCAGATGAGGTCTTAGATCAGGGTCGATAGAACTGAATGATTTCGTGATTATGTGGGATTACTGATGAGCTAATCCAATTCCTTGATGGTTCCCCTTTTTTGAGTTTCTGACAAAGAGACCGACTTTTCGTTCTCAGCCTGACTTGTTGGCCTTTGACTGCCTGACAAAAGCTATCAAATACCCAATTGAGTTGGTTGTTGTCCAGCCATCGTCAAAGAGAGGGACCCCCGCGGATGTGAAGGAAATCCTGTATACTCTGTAACTAGAGGCATTTCCTTTGAAACCAGACAATCAGGGGACACGGTAGCAAACCAGAGAACAGTATGTATCAGTCCGGACAAAAATAAATGGTCTGACGCCATGCAGAGGCGGGATCCTCCCAGCCGTACGGAGTACGGCGAACACAGGGTGGTATTATTGTCGGGTCCGGGAGCAGGCAACTTCGTCTTGCTTTTGCTTTTGCTTTTGTCTCTCATTGAGGCTCTGACAATACCGTACTTCGTAAGACGCTCCGATGCCGTGGCCCGCAGCTAAAAAGTCGGTGGCAATCGAGTGGACTTGGCCGTAACGGGCCGAGCGGTTAGTTTCTGAATTTCTTTTTTGGTGACGCAGTGGTGGACAAAACTTGCTCAGTACTACCTACCTATAGTTACTGCGTAGCTGTCAGAGAGACTTCGGAGTACTCACGAAAAAGACATCCAATCACGGCTGATTCGGCATGCAGCTCGACTACGGCCGATGTCGGGATCCGGGGCTTACGATCCTGAGTCCGCCAGTCTGCGCGGTTTCTCCGTTTCGTGGTACGGGATCAAAGGGCGCCAAATGTCTTGGAATCCCTTGAGCAGTTTAGGTCCTTTGTTGGTCTCCGGGATCGACGCGGGTTGTTAGCCCTTTGTGGATACTTGGGAAGTTGGATTTCCATCGCCGTTGTCGGAGTTGGGGAGCTTCAAGCTTTCAATGATAGTGTTGAGGGTTATTGCCCAATCGAGCTTCCATATGACTGTGCGTTTCGAGGGCGTGGCAGGTCAGAATCTCGAATGAGGTGTAAGTTGGCTACACATCGTCCGAAGTACTTGGGTAGACACGGATGGACTCAAGAATGCCAATGCAGTTCTCCTTGGTCAGTCCAGGTATGGCTAGGTAGTTATCGCAGACAGACTTGGACATGCAGATGCAGGATGCATACTTCAAGTGATCAAACGTGCTACCTTGGCATTGAACCAGTATGGAGTACGTACCGGTAGAATCTTGCTTGACCCCCAATCAGGGTGAAAGCGCCAGGTAGGCAACCCTACATACGGGATTCTCTCTCCACTGTATACGATGTATGATATGGGTCTAACCCCAGCTCTGCGTGTGCTCTGCGTGTCTAACTCACCCTACAGCATCAATGCGGCCAGCTCACAGCAACTCCTAGTACCGTTTCCTGCAAGCAATCACTCAACTTTTCCAGTTTACTTCACAATCAGCAAGCAGAGGCATAATTCACTCAAGCACCGAGTTTACTCCGTCTGCAGCAGGCTTGCAGCGTGCAGACTGCAGACGCCTCCTGGTCCTTTACCCAGCGACTCACAACGTGCAGAGCATAGAAGGGCTATAACTACTAACTTACCACAATGATGTGGCCTACTTTGTACACAACCTTGCAAATCCCCGACCCCACGATTTTCCATGATTTCGAAGAACCCCCCCCCCCCCCCCCCCCCCCAACCCAGCCATTCGACACCACGTTGAACAGAGTTAGGGAAGAATAGTTAACAGCAAACACGGAGGGCCATTGAAAGCAAGCATGGCTTGTCCGTCCATGAAAGGGGGGGGGCGGGTGACGAGAATTTTCATGTTATATCGTGGCCAAATCTCTCTATGACACATGTTCAAGCCGTTCGTAGCCGAGATGGACCCTTTCCGGATAAGTTAGCCCTACAGGAAGTCTTCACTCTGGTCTTGTATAATGTTATAGTCTGGACTTGGTTTCGTTTATGCAATGTCGAAGCTAGTATTGTATGGTTGCATACTGTAACTGATATACTTTTGTTATAGCATGAGCATGAAGTCGACTTTCTATGCTGTTTCCCCAGCTCCCCGTCACTTTCTGCATCTCAGAATGGGAAACAGATTGTTTGGTTTCTCGCTCTCATTCTTGCCCTGCGAATTCGATCCATCCTGGATCAATTGTATCTCCTCTCACCCCAAAAAGGCAGCGAACCTGGGTGACTGAACCCCCTCCAAACAATACCTCAAACGAGCTCCACCCCTATCCCCCCCCGATGAAGAAAAGAAATCTAACACATCACTTCAAGCACTCCCGCTACGCTAACTACACACCAACGTACATATAGCAACAGCACAACCGAAAGCGACCACTCGCAACAATAGTAACCGTCATTATGGAACTCCGTAAACATCGCTAGTAACCACCCCAGTATTCCATCCCGTTGATACCCACTTCCCCCCCCCCCTTTTCATTAAGTTCTTTTGTCTTCTCTCTGGAGCCAACTGTTAGAGACAGCAGCCTCGCTACGGCAATCTGAACCTGCAACATGCAATCCCACCGGTAGAAAAACTCGGGACCGCTTTCCCCTTCAAGTTCCTTTCTATTCTCTACTGTTGGCCTACTGTAGTGTAGCACAAACAATCCTGTCGAGCTAGGCTAGCTGGGTGGCTACCGCTAACTACCTGTCTAGCAAGCCCTGTCCGTATGTTGTTGAGTTACTCAGCACAGCACAGTTTGGACGAGGCGCCTTTTCCTTGTACTCTGGTCCGTACCTGGCGAGACTGTCAATCCTGAATCATGAATCGCCGTCATTGTGGAGTGGGGCCACGGCAAAGCGGGTTCGGGAATGATCGTGAAGGCTCTAGTCGTTTTACGGAGGGAGTAGTCTAGGACTTTAGGGCTGGTTAGGTTTAGTTGCTGTAGTTAGTGGTTGTTAGTCCAGTCTGTGGGTCTCGAGCTGCCTCTTGGTGAATTCTAGAGTCGACTGTGTAAGTAGCTTCTGTAACGTTTGTGACTCTGGTCCAGCTCGAGTTTTGCCCGGGGCGAAGAGGGGGAGGGGCCATGGGTATGGGTAGGGGTATCTGCAGGGGTGCATTCTTGCTGGTTGTGCTTCTTTTGTTTGGTCTGGATTAGAACTTTGGAGGTAGTTATGACATAGAACGGAGTGGATTGGGAAGTTGTGCTGGACTGGACTGAACTGGACGGAATTGGAATGGTAACTGGGTCCTGGTGGGTGGTGGGTGGGTTGGCTGCACAGTATCTAAAGGATAGTAGTGGTGGGATCGTTGTTAACTGAATGAGAGGGAGGGATGGAGTTGTGGGGGGTTCGGGGCGTCAGGATGGTTAGGGCTTTATTGTTGGTTTGGGAACTTGGTTAGGATCCATGGGGATCTGGACTATGTGAGGTACAAAGTATAATGAAGGGATATGTTCTGAAAGGATAGAACTCTGAGACATGCTGGTGAAGTTTGTAACCTATGTTCTTTTGAGTTTGATTCAGACTACGGCCTCGATGAGTCCCAAGCACCACGGAATACTTACCTACACTTCAACTTCCATCCATGATGGTAGTTATGGCTGACTGGAGGATAAGATCCACACTTGCTCAAGGTCTAGACTGCCGCACAGGGAGGGTGAAACACGGACTGAAAGCCCCGCCAAGCATCCGGAAAACCTGTCTACTCTCATCCTGGAGCAGTCAAGATGGAATTGACGGCCGGCTAACTACCTAGGGAGTAGCCAGCTAGGCTACGACAGCGAATGGTCGATCCCGCGACGGATGATCTTCAGCATTTGCTCCCCCTTTGGCGCCGTCGTCAGATTCTCATATCCCGTTCTTGTCACCAGGATGTCGTCCTCAATCCGCACCCCACCGATGGGGATGTACTTCACCGCTTCGAGAAAGTTGATGTATCGAGCGAGCGGCTGCTTCTGGGCGTTAGCCAGCGCCAGCTGCGAAAAATAAATGCCGGGCTCGACCGTCACCACCATGCCTTCCTCTAACACTGGGAAAGAAAGACGAGTGGGCGGCACCAGGTCGCGTCTTCCCCGCTGGCCCTGGGCCGTAATGGGCTTCTCCGAGACGTCGTGGACTTCCAGTCCTACGTGGTGACCCAGTCCGTGAGGGAAGAAGACTGCCGACGCCCCGGACTGTCGGATCTCCTCTACAGTGCCAGAATTGAGTACGCCAAGCCGTTGCAACCCCCTAATGGCAATCTCGTGCGCAAGGATCTGTAAGTCTCGGAACCGCACCCCCTGTTTGATGCGCCGGATACATTCTTCTTGCATTTCCTCTACGATTTGGTAAATGTCGCGGGCGTATGTGCTGGGCCAGTCTGCACCAAGAGGGAACGTGCGAGTGACATCGCTCGCGTAGCACTCCCATTCCGCCCCCGCATCTAGACAGACCAGCTGTCGTCCCTTGAGAGGCTCGTTGTTCTTGATGTAGTGAAGTGTGGCGGCGTTGGGCCCCGAACCGGCGATGATCTCGTACGCTTGGTTCTTCGCACCGTGGGACACACAAGTGTCCAGAAACAGGCCTTCGATCTGCGCCTCGTTGGTCATTTTGTGAATTTGTTCTAGCACGTTCCGATGAGCCAGCCCGGAGATAATGTTTGCTTGGCGAATCAATTGGATTTCGTGACCGTCTTTAATCACCCGAGCCGCATCCATCGCAGGAAGCAGACGCTCAGCGTCTACTCGAAGTTTGGTGGCCGGTACCTCAGGCTGCTGAGAGGTGTGAAGCACATACACTGGGGCGGATTCGTTGTACTGTCTAGCCCAGGCCGCGATGTCGCTGTCGAGGGAGGCGTAGTAGCGTACTCTGTCTACATCGAACCGGCGCTGAGCCTCGTCAACGGTCAAGGTTGGCCCCATCCAGATTGCCCGGTGCAAGTCAAAGTCGGGAACATATAGAATCAGCAGGTCATTCTGGATATCGTAGGTCAGGAAGCAATCGGGCTCATCGACACCGCTGAGGTAGTAGAAATAGCGTCGTTGCCGAAAAGTCTGTGGTTGATCTGAGTCACCCCAATTGACGGTTGGCGTGCCGGCAAGGTAGATCAGGCCGCTGGAAACCCCCAGCTTTGTCGCGACTCGTCGCGCATGTTGCTTGGCTGCGCGAAGTGTCGGTCAGCCTTGAACCATCGCCTAGAAGGATATTTCGAACGAGGAAAGGGGAAGCATACCTGGGTATTTGTCGAATTCACTGCCTTGCACGGACCAGCGGACATTGCAGACCTTCAGATCGGAGACAAGCTCCGGACGGAGTGAGACACGCATTGCTTGCGGAGTTTCAGGTACTAAATCTAAATGGGGGGTACTGGCACGATATGTGTCTGGTCGGAAGAAAGGGCCACGAAGGATGGAAGGACCAGAACTGGGCAGAGTTAATGCAGGAAAAAGGGAACGAACCACGCAATAGAAAGGGAGGGAGGGAGAGGAAGAGGGAGAGAAGCTGGGTGGATGGAGATGGTGAATAGACAGAGAGAGAGAGAGAGAGAGATAAGCACTTCACTGTTTCGGTCTCGGTCCCTGAAGGAGTCCAGGGCGGGCGATTAGTTCCATACGCGCCACACGGTGCCGATACACGATCTCTGCCCGCAATGGACCAAGAGTGACTGCGGCTGATCCCGTATCCGGCTTGTATCTTACCAGAGTGATACCAGCCAGCGATAACGATGGGATGTCATCATAAGTTGGCGGCCTTGCATTGGAGGGAGAAAACACGCAAAGTAACTATGCTCAAAAAATGTTCCAGGAACGAGGGGTTGATTGTCCCAGTTTTTGTACCCGATTAAATTGACTGCCAGTCTGCTAGTCAACCAACACACACACACATACACATACATACACACACCAGGTTCTGAACGAGAAGGCGGGAATGGGTTGCTGATTAAAAAGTGGTTTGATTAGTTATACATACGCCGTCATCCGAACGCATCGCCCGGAAGCGTCGCTGCCTTTTGCCCCCCCACCCACAGGCGCCTCTCGGTCTTAGGCTCAGGCTCAGTCTCTCTCTACTCTCTCTTCCTTCGCCTGTTTTCTTGTTCAACTTTCAGGCTTCTCTCCGTCTCCTAATTCCCCCCCCTCTTCGCCTTCACATTCACCTAATTCTGCCTCTCCTTGTGATTACCGGCTATTTCGCGGCGTTTCATCCCGTCACCCGTTCGTTTGGTTGTGTCCCATCAGCCCTTCCCTTACCTTATCATCGTACAATCGGTCGGCCTGCCTGAGACATCGAGCCAGTCAATGAATGATGCGGGCATATGAGGCATCGGGGCGTGGCTCTGTCTTCGATGCTCCCTCCACCTTAACTACATCCTTTACGAACAGAATACCCGCTGACACCCCACTGCCGACCGATCCTACGTCGACTGCATCAAATATCGACCATGTTCTGTTGGCAGTGCCCCCAGACAATGGCGGTCTGGTCGGCGCCAGTGGCAACTCCTCCGGTTCGACCGGGAAGGGCATTCTGATTGGCGTTCTGTCCGCCTTTGGCTCAGCAGCTGTCGCAGTTCTTGTTCTCGCGATATTCTTTTTCTTCAAGTACACCCAGCGTGGTAGAATTATTCTCGATCGCATCGGCCGGCCCGGTGAATTCGACGATGAGCAGGCCTTCTTGCGCGAGGAAGCGGAGGCCATGGAAACGATGGACGATCTGACGCGGTCGGAATACCTAAGAGCGAAGGGTGAGTGGCTTTTGGTTGCTCTATGCGGTCGCGTTCCGTCGCGATGCGTACTCGGCTCCTGGCGCATTCGTAGTTTGCTAATCTGGTTGAGCAGCATTCATCGAGGCCAACCCGCCCGAGTCCATGCAAACCGATATCTCGCTGTCACAGTTTCTTGCGATACAAGAAAAAGGAGTCTCCGCCTGGGAGTTTCAACCCGAACTAGAGATCGCCAATTGCTTTGTGGAGGGCAGGACCGAGATCGAGTTCTACGACTCAGAATGTAGTGTCCAGACCAACTTGCCCGTGCCGAAACAGAATGACGTCTACTACTGGGAGGCTAAGATTTTCGATAAACCGGAGAACACTCTCATCAGTATCGGCATGACTACAAAGCCGTACCCTTTGTTCAAGTTACCAGGTGCGTTGCTAGAACTCTGGTAATGGGTGGTTTCGACGTGCTAATGCACTACTCGCCTGACAGGTTACCACAAATCCTCGGTCGCATATCAGTCAACGGGCCACAGAAGATATAATCAACCGTTTGCTCCCACGCCTTATGGCCCCCCGTTGCTTCAGGGCGATGTCATTGGTGTTGGATATCGACCGCGCTCGGGCACGATCTTCTTTACACGGAATGGCAAGAAGCTGGAAGACGTGGCTCATGGGCAAAAAACGCAGAACTTCTTCCCCACCGTTGGGGCCAATGGACCCTGCACCGTACATGTGAACTTTGGGCAGATGGGATTCGTCTTCATTGAGGCCAATGTCAAGAAATGGGGTTTGGCGCCGATGACTGGCAGCCTGGCACCACCGCCTCCGTATGGGAGTGAACAAGGCAGTATCCTTCTCGAGTCCGGTCGAGAAAGTGCTGCGCAGATCTCGCAGCGAGTTTACCAGGACGCCAACAATGCGCGGACCAGGTCCACGCTCAGATTTGGGCCATCCGCCAGTCCGGGTCCCGTGCGCTCTCCGACGGATATTTCTCTCGCCCAACTCGCTCACATTCCCTCCCACGAAGATGTCGGCGAAGGCTCAAGTCGTACCAATGCTGGTGATAATGAGCAAGCGCCCTTGTTAAATCCGGACGACCTCGATCAGGTTCCCCCTCCAGAGTACACGAGCCCGGACGGCAGTCGAAGAGGCAGCGACGATCTTGGCTTTGAGGATCAGCCTCCGATACCCAGCTACGACGCTGCGGTTGGCAACCACCGCAATGACCATGGTCCCTACGCGGAAGAAAATCATTGAGAGTGACGGGATCGCTTTTGCCTTCGTTCCATTCTGTCCATCCGTATGCTCTGGTGAGACGGTGGGTCCCGGATATGTATAGGGTCTGGTAGCCATTGAATCTGTCGGTATATTTATTCTGTTATTGAATTCCTTTAGCGGCCACGGCTGGCGTTTTTCCAAGGCGGACTGTTTTTCCAGGCTGGGGGTTTCATGGGTTCGCCGCTAGATGTGGCAATGGTATTTCTATCTGTGCGTTTGCGTATATAGGGTCTGGTCACTGTGTTGTGTTTTCTCTGGCTCTGGGAGTGGATCATCTATCACGGACCTTCAGGCGCAAAGCTGCGACTTCTTTTCCTCTTTGAACTTCAGCGTGTCCAATGCGACAGTGTCGATGATGATATCCCTTTATCTTTCTTTCCTTGTCGGTTGCAATCCCCCCAAAAATATCAGGTTCAGTGAATGCTACTCTTAAATCTAGACGTGATTTCTCTGTCATACATGCCTTGGCCCTGTCCGGGGCTCTACCAGGTCGCAGGTAGAAATATACAATCACCCAGCTGTAGTAGAAATGGTATGCTTGAGGACAAGGTGAAGGATGCGGCGCATCGTTTGATAGTGCTTGGATTTCAGCTGCAACTGCAAGGAGGTCCACCTATATGGCATGACCTGTCACAATTGACCATACGGTGAAGCATGAGCCAACTTACTATTCAGTAGGGAGATCCCTAGAAGAATAAGCAATCCGGGGTAGCTTCAGTTCAGTCCGTGTGCGAAAAGTGGTTCGCGGATCCAGCGGATGGAGTCTAGAATTCCTCTTCCTCCCCCACTGTTCGGCCCATTGAACTCTGAATCAGAATCCAGCTCAGGTGGTAATTTTGTCCTTTTTCCTTTTCCTTTCTTTTTTCTTTCTGTTTTCATTGCTTTTTGACTTTTGAGGCTCCAATTTCTCTTCTTTGCAGATCTTTGTATATCGGGGAGAACCACGGAGGAGCACAGCTGGTGAATTGTTGTGGCTTCCGCATCCAGAGCACACTTTCTTCCTCTCACGTCATTGCTTTTTGTTAAGTTACAGTATCTTATCTTCGCATCATTGAAACTGGGCCAATTTCCTTTCTTCAACCATAACCAACTCTATTCACCCCTCACCTCTACACTCAGATCTTCTCTCAAGTGCGTCGCATCGATTCTTCCTGTTGTGTCGAGGTAGCTGCCGGTGGAAGCTGCTTTCTATATAGACAAGCAGGCGCATTGCGATCTCGTTGATAACAACTACCTGCCATCGACGGCGTCATCGGGTGCGCGATCCGCACGCATTTCCCTCCCCCCCAAACCCCCACCAGGTCCTCAGGTCCTCGTTTCGTCTGCTCTGAATTTCTTTCCCCAATTCCCCAGTGAACAAACATCTTACGTTCATCCTGTTCAATCAGGCGCATGCAATCTCAGTTCTACCTTTGCCTTTCTTGTCTCCTCTTCCCTCAACAGCCTCCCTATTCCAGCATCTGCCTCCACAGGCACGAATCTACGAGGCGTTTTAGTCGCCAACACTTCTCCGCCCTCCTGTCAGCCACCTGGTCATTGGGGTCCTTAGGGTACGCATTAGCGTCTAGCGCCCGGCCATTGAAGTGTGCTCAACTACCTGCGCAGTTGATTGATTGCCTGGTGTCACAGAGCTGTGCCCCAGATTCGAGGGGTAACACCGTCGTGACCCATTCCAATCGCTGGCTCAGCTGGGGGAGGCTGGGGGAGTACAACCATTGGGTTTTGCCAATCATTCGCCTTTTGCTTGTCCAAGTGTCACAGGCCCAGAATAGACCTTTCGTCTGCCTGCGACAGCCGTTGGAAGGTCAATTCTAGCGAGGAGTGCTTCGTGTACTGTAGCCATTCCATTCTGTGCCCAGTCACGTCACTCTGTCGCGAAAGCACTGCGACACACTACACGCGTGCCGTTTGACGTTATTTGAGTTTGCGGAGGCATTCGCAAACTAAGAGAGCTCTGTGTCTTCCTACCAGCGTTCTAAGCGCAGCTTGATTTCGATACAGACTAGAGCGTAGCCCGCAACCGCAGCGTCATCGTTCGCATCAGGGCGTGTTGCCGCGCAAGAGCTCGGCGTCAAGAGGGGGGCAAAGCAACCCGGTTAAATAGTAAAGGGTGTACCGCAATTCAAAGGTTTGCTCTACAGGCGACATTATCTGTCTGTTACCTTCATGTGCTCACAAGATGTTTACAATAGATATGGCTCCAAGCATGCAGCAGTCGGGGCAACGGGATGCTGAAGGAACGTCTTCCACAGAAAATGGAAAAGAAGAACACTCGGGTTTGCAAGTAGTTGTCTTGGTAAGTTAGCCGCAGCTTGCCTTTGTGAATCTCACAGCTACGCGTCCCTCCAGCCAATCCGTACAGCTTAAGGTCCGTTTGAGATCCTGTGCTGGGGTGTGTCGTGCTCATATATTGGGCTTGGTTGCCTTCACTATCCTTTCTGGCTGTATTTCAGCGTTGACATCATCATCAACTTCTGCTTCGGCTTCTGCTTCTGCTTCTGCTTCTGCTTCTGCTTCTGGGTGCCTGCTTAAGAGTTCCTCACTGATACTTGGTGAAAGGGCCCAACCGGAGGTCCTCGCGAAGACCGCGTCACAGGTCTACTGGTTCGCTCGACATCGACCAAATGGTCTGCAAACTCAGTTATTGCAGTCGATGCAGGGACCTTGCTCTGTGGAGTCATTAACATTCTCGAGCCATGCGACAATCAGCGAGCCGTCTTGGACCGCGGGCCTTTCAGTGGTCTCGAGCTACCTTTCAACAATGCCCCTGCCAATGCAGCGCATTTCTTTCGCCATATCATCGGTGCCGTTTTAATCACACATCCCCATTTGGACCACGTGTCGGCATTCGCTATAAATACTCCGGCCTTGGAAGCAGGGAACGGCGCGAAGACAATTGCTGCTTTGCCTTCTGTGGTTACTGCCATCAAAACTCACATTTTCAACGATGTGATCTGGCCGAATTTGTCCGATGAGGAGGGCGGCGCTGGCCTGGTCACCTATCAGCGATTGCGCGAGGGAGGCGAGGCGATGCTGGGGATCGGCGATGAGAGGGGCTACAAACGAGTATGTGAGGGACTGGTGGCCAAATGCTTTGCGGTCAGCCATGGAAGCTGCCGACTACATCCACCTGCCGAGAGCGATGTTCATCATCGGCTCAGCAGCGCAGCATTTGGCCCAGGCCCAATGAAACTCGGCCCTGGCGGCTTTTCTTTCTCCATGGAAGAGCCAGACGCTGGGTAGGTCTGGTTCCCGACTGACTGATTCGTATACGCTGACTGTAGACAGGTACTATTCTCCCGTAGACTCGCCTAGTCTCCGAGGGGCTAGCAAAGAAAAATGGACAACAGTCGAAAGCTCTGTCTTTCTGATTCGCTGTCCCGTGGCTAAACGAGAAGTGATGATCTTTGGCGACATCGAACCTGATTCGATCTCGAGAAATCCGCGCAATAAGAGAGTCTGGGAGGTCGCGGCGCCAAAGATTGCCAGTGGGCAGCTGCGGGCTATCTTCATCGAATGCTCATACAACGATGACGTTGAAGACGATTATCTCTACGGACATCTTTGCCCGCGACACTTGATCACCGAATTGACTACTCTGGCGAGCATTGTCAAGGAGATCAAATTCCCGGAATCAGATGCGACCAAGAAACGCAAACGTGCCTCCGCTCCCGACGTGGGGACAGATGTACCACTAAGCCCGAAGTCGAAGAGATTGGCTCTCACGGGAGAGAAAGGCCAGTCTAATCGTCGAGGTTCCAACCGAAGCACACGCCGTCACACTCGTGCCAAAGCAGCATTCGATGAGCCCAATGAGAGGCTAGAAGCAAGTCCCGGTGTATCTCAGCCTGCTACGGATGTTGGAATCAATACCCAACTCGCTGAAAGCTCGGATCCTCTCACAACACATACCTGGCCGGAGCCACCGCTGGCCGGGTTGAGGGTCTATGTGATCCATATCAAAGATCATCTGACCGACGGGCCTCCTGCAGCCGAGCGCATTCTTCATGAACTGCAAGCACAGGGGAAGTCTGCCGGGCTGGGGTGCCAATTTTACGTTCCTGACCGTGGAGAGAGCATCTTTATCTAGTCTGTTGTGTTGGCTAAGGGCTTGGAGGCGGACTTAGCCTGCGTGGTTGTCCATTTCCTAAATACTGCATAGATTTTGCTGGAATACCCATTTCTGTTTTCTGTGGTCTGGGCAATTGTTTTATGGGGCATACGTTCTCTAGCTGCTGGCAGCTATTTTCGTGGCAGCTTAACTTTTGTTCTTTGTCATGTATACAGTACATCCATACTTAATCTCGATCGAAACGATCAATGATTACAGACTAGCCTGATCCAAAAGACCCGTCCTATCCTACACTCACCAAAGAGCATACATACCTCAACTGGCCCCTACCATCTGACTTTTTCCAGTGTCCTCTTCAAGCGGAACTCGCCTTCTTCGCCAACTCCACCACATCCTCCCACACCGACCCCTCCCCCGTGGGAACCCTAATTCCTTTCTTGTTGTCGGCATCAGCATCAGCCCCAGCCCCAGCCCCAGCCAACGCCGCCTCCAACTCTCTCGCAAAGGCAATCAACGCCTCCTCCGCCCCCCACTCCGCCATCGCCATCAACCCCACCGGCACTTTGCCTCCTGTCCCATCCTCTGCGTCTACCCAGCCTACCGGACACGAAATCGCCGGACACCCGGTAAAATTCGCCATCCAGACATACTCCATATTCCGCACGGACGCCGCCCCGTCCGACAGTCCGCGCGTGAGATCCGCGGGCGACGCAATCCTCCACCCGGGAATCGGCGTGGTCGGCGTGACGATGATCAGGCCGGGGTGTTGCCGAAAGAGGTGGGCGAGGTGCGCCATGAGACAGCTGCGCAGGCGCTGCGCGGCCAGATAATCCTGGCCTGTGATCTGATACATGCCCATGGAGACGAGGACCTTATTGGGGGGCGTGAGGGCGCTGATTTCGCGCGGGTGGCGCAGCCCCGCGGCAATCTCGGTCATGATGGTGAGGACGTGTGCGCGTTGGGCTTCGGGGAGGTAGGGGATGGTTAGCTCCTTGGTGGTGTGGTGGGGGCTGGTGCGGCCGAGGGTGGACAGGGTGGAGTTGAAGACGGTGAGGACTTGCGGGGAGGAGCGGGCGAGCCAGCTGGGGATGAGGCCGATTGTTCTTGCGACGACGACGACCGGGGTTTCTGGGTTGGTGATGGTGGTCGACGACAGCGGCGAGGGAAAGGCGGCCGAGGTAGGGTCAACCTCCGCCGGCGCCGGCGTCGCCATGATGCGGTACGCCAGCGCCAGGTCGTCGATGCTGCTGGCCATCGGGCCGTACACGCCGACCGTCGGCGCCAGCGAGACGGTCGGCGCGCCGCTGATGCGCCCGTGCGACGGCTTCAGTCCCCAGATGCCGCAGAACGAGGCCGGGATGCGGATCGAGCCGCCCCCGTCGGCGCCTAGAGCGATGGGCACCAGGCCGGCGCTGACGGCGTAGCCCGAGCCGCCCGAGGAGCCGCCGCAGTAGTAGTTGCGGTTGTGCGGGTTGCGCGGAGTGCCGTAGTTGGGGTTGTTGTTGTTCGTATCTGTGGGTTTGGTTTTGGTTGAATTGTTAGGGAGGGGGTGGAATTCCACAATATAGGGGGAAAGGAAGTAAACCTACCCAGTCCAAGCTCATGCATACTCGTCTTCCCAAGAATCATCGCCCCCGCCTCCTCCAACTGCTTCACGCACCACGAGCTCCCCTCGTACCCCCCCTTGAAGTCCAGCTTACTCCCCAGCGTCCGCCCGTACCCGGCCACATGCACCTCATCCTTGACAGCCACCGGCACCCCGTCCAGCGGCCCCAGCGGCCGACCCGCCTTGTACCGCTGCGTCGACGCCGCCGCCGCCGCCCTGACCGCATCGCCGCGCGACTCCAGAAACGCCACCGAATGCCTGCCGGGCGCTGTCCCGTCGCCTCGCATGATCAACGGCAGCAGCGCCTCCGCCACGGCGGACGGCGTCAGCTCCCCCGTCCGGTACAGCGCCACATAGTCGGCGGAGGTGTAGTACCCGGAGGACTCGGTTCCGTCGGAGGGGTCTCCTTTGCGTCGCCGCTCGGTCGGGACCGGCAGCTCTGCTTGCGTTGTTGGCGAGGGACTGGGCTTCGGGATCACGGTGGGGTCGTAGCGCGGCGCGTAGTCGGTGAGTGGGAGGTCGCGGATGATGCCGAAGCCGGCGTTGCGCCAGAAGTAGTTTTGGATGAGGGGGACGTGCTGGATTCTGTATGTGGTGGTAGTGGTGGGTGGTTGATCAGTCAGTGGAGTGGTCTGGTTTGTGGTGGTCTTATGAGTGATTTCAAAAGAGTAAAAGGAAACAGGTGCAGATAGATATGTAACTATACTGGAGGCGTCTAGCTTACAGGGTAGCGCCGATGGCGAGCGGAGTGCCTCGGAAGACGGGGATGGTTTGGTCTTCATTCTTGTATGGCACGGAAGGACCTTCGCGCACTTCTGGGTAATTGAGAAACTGCGAGTTTGCGCTCATCTTGCGCTCGTGTTCAGACACAGTTGGCGGCACATCGGAGGGTTGGTTGGGAAACTTTGAAGGGGGGAGAGAAAGACGAGGAAGTGGGCTCCGCTTCGCTCGGTTCCGGCGCGCAGGTCGAGCTCCCTCCAGTTCCCCACATGAGCTCCTGCTCCTCCTTTGTTGCGCCGAGCCGCGGCGTCTCATGCAGTCTGCCTTTGAAGAATCAAGTTTCAAATCACCCTGGCTGGCTCTTACACACAGTTTGAAGCAGCGTAACTACGGTATATTTTTTAGTTTTTATTTTATATTTATATTTTTATTTTTTATTATTTGATAACTAAAATACTCCGCACAGTCTTATAGTTATGGTACACATTCCAACTTCTTACAACCCCTCAAAGTGCTAGTTTTATACCAGCCCGGTCCAGTCCCAGTGCAACCGCCGTAAGTACCGCGGCATAGCCGATCAGAATCGCCATGGCTTGCGCAGTGTTGACGTCCAATGTGGGGACGCTCAGGTTCACCGCACCGGTAAGGAGGTTGGCTACCAGGAAAATCGCCAGTCCGCCCTTGTTGAAGGCCCTCAGGGTCGGACTAGTGGCAAAGGAGACCCGCTCCGCTTCACCCTCTCGTCCCACCGTCCGGTGAACCGCGGGGAAGAAGACCGTCTCGAGGAGACAGAACAGGAAGAGCTGCGCATTGTTGAAGGCCGACACCCATACTACGTATGGCATATTCGCCAGCCGCCGCGATACCGGAATGTTGGCGCCGTAGCCGAATGCATACGTCGAGTTGAACAGAAAGATCACCGTCCAGAGTAGAGCCTGACCTCCCAAAGTAGCAAACACATTTCTTCGGGCTTGTTGCGGGCTTGTGGATGCCGATGTGCCGCGGGGCATGATCCGGATGCCGACGGCACGGCCAGCCAGGAAGATCGCAAAGTACCCCACAAATGAGAAAACTCCTTCGCGGTTCTTGGAAAGCAGGTCGGGTCCCCGGGGAGCGACCAGGATATAGCTCTTCAGATCCGTGGATTCCAGAACCACCTGGTACAGAGCCGCAACCCCAAGAGACAAGAGCTCATAAGATGGAATCAGCGCAGCACAAGTGTCAAAGATCTCGACAAACGGAGGCAAGAAGCCTAGCGTGAAGAAGAAGTTCCAATGCACGCCATATTCCGTCACATGCTCCGCATAGTCCAGACCCTTAACACTATACAGCCGGATCAGACCCAGGACGAGCAGCGGAACGGAGTGACGGGTAGACTCCACCAATCGCTGACCCAGAGGCTTCTTCGAGCCTCCATTCTGACGACCCTTGAGAAGGGAGCGCGCTGAGACCACTCCCCCCGAGAACACAAACGACCCCACGCCCAAATCCATCAGCGATGTCCCCCAGTTTTCCACTTTGGCGAATCGCCGGGGAAACACGCGAAAGTCCACGGCCAAGATGGCAGCACAGGTGATAATCATCATGCATGCCCGATAGGTTGTCAGGAACGGAAGGATCGGGAGGGACTGGTCGGGCTCGGATTTCACCTTCGTGGACTGGGCAGCCTTCGGTGGGGGCTTGGCTTTCTGCTGGGCGCGTTGAGGTCGTGAATTGAGCAGCAGCAGCACAGCTGGAGCGACAAGGAGGGCGTTGAGAGTCCATGGTGCCGCCGAATACACGGTTGTGGCGAAGAGAATCGCAAGGACATTGAGCAGGAAATCGGTGACCAGCGCCGCAGCGGTGTACGGGGAGAAGAAGGAGAGACGGGACTGCAGGACGGACCAGAGAAGGACAGCAGCCTAGACGAGATTCGCATTAGAGAATAAGAGACCGGTTTCGTTAGGAGTTTGTCCACGAGTGGACATGTGTACACAACATACCGGAGCTACCAAGGTCACCGCATTGATCTCGAGGATGCTCCCACCAGCTAGATTAGACACAAAAGCCTCTTTACGGGCTTTGTAGCTCGCATCCATGTCTAGAGATCACTGAGCCACCTTGAAGAAAAGTCGAAACTTAATCTCGCATTAGTGCGTGTATATATTTGCGAACAATGGGAGAGTGGAGTGAATTGCTTGAGTTGATTGAGAATTGAGGATTTGGAAGGCGGCGAACGAGCGCATAACCACCAACTGGCTGCGGTGTCCAGATGTCCAAATCCGGTAAGTCTACTTCCACCCCCACTTCCCACAACTTCAACAACACACTCACACTGAGCATCTTCTCTTGCTATCTCTACTCGAACAATCTTGAATATGAATACATATCCCAGCAAATACTCCTCGACCATCGCCCTGCGCATCATATTCTTACATGATTCAGGTTTCCTGCGTAGCCCACCTGGCTGAAATGTGTCCGAGGGTTTGATAGCGAGCGGACATCCTCCGTCTATAGCGGTCTCCTATTATACCTGTCGTCATGACCTTGACTACAACGTCCTATCACCGAATCAAATCCGATGGGCTCGCATAATCCGACAGACTGACCTACTGTGCACCCTACAACCCCTCACTTTTAGGCCACGAAGCGCGCAGTGTTCTTTAGGACGAGGCGGCTGAGGACCCATGATTAGATAGAAGACAACGATCAAGTCCACGGCTTTGATGCGTGAATCTAGGCTCTTCACGCCGTTGATGTGATACTAACATTCCAAGCGTGGTGCTCCAGCTTCATAATCTGCACACCATGCCTACGATTCCAAGGAACTAATGGGACGTTGGGCTACCACCGAAGCAGAAAGCGTAACGAAGGACGCAACGGAAGTCGTCCGGGGCGTGACATGTATTGTACGCAGTAGTAAGCTGCGTAGCTCTGCATACTCTCATGCGCGGAACGAGGCTTTTATGGGTCTCTTCAAAGGGCTGGTGCCGCTCTCGGCGGTGGGCGAGAAAAGAGCCTGCAGAATTGATCAGTCTTCGGACAATATTTTCCTGCGATTCTTCTAAGAGGTCCCATCACGATGCAGCCCGAGACGAGGTATGCAGATATTAGCAGTGTGACTGCAAGGCTCAGCGTTGTTCATTCGGTGAGATCACTCCTCAAATCAAAGTCTTAGCCCTCGCCACCGATAGCCGGGGGTTTGATGAAATCGCGCCAACGTCATGGCTGGTTCAGAGGCTGTTTGGCTTCAATTCGATTCGTTGTTCTATTTCGGGTTTCTGAAATCGGGTTCCTTTTCCCGGAAGCTTCTTCTAGGCTAATGATGATGATGATCGGGAATCGTCGCGGCAGTCGACGCGACAGGGTCACTTTGGGCAGAGGTCCTCTAATTCTGCAGTATTTGAGGCTAGAATCGCGCGAGACATGTCCCGAAACAAAGACCGGGGCATTGCAGCATTAATTGTGAGTCCCACTAAACAATACTAAACAATATACAGAAGACCAGCACGTCATGCATTAGCATTCAGCCAGCTGTTTTCCGATCCGTCGCAGATCCTCTTCACCCGCTTGTCCTTGGTCTCACCTGCTTGTCCCGGTGCCAGCGATTGCTACAAGCCACAACAAACGCGGCCATATCCTACGGCCGAGAAAAATGCTTCTTCCATCATTCGATGATGTTCTGTTGTACGGGTTCCAGCCTTTCGGTTCCTCGCCGTGTCCCGGCATCCCTTTTAAAGTTCTCCTCGTCTCCGCTCGGTTCAGCGAATTGACTTTTGCCTTGGAGCAAGAGGCTAAGATAAGGGGGTCGAGGGGTGGATCCGATCTACTCATCCTCGTGGCGAGCACCATTCAGATGCAACCATGGTTCCCGGCTTAGCGAGAGCTTACTGAATACTGAAACTTTTCACAAGATCTCTCAACTCCCCCCCCCCCAAAGTCTGGGAAAAAAAATCTTGTCGCGGAGATTTCGGCTTTCGGACATAGCGCGCCCTTTTAGGAATAGGCCAGATCTTAAGTGGTGCGCAATTCGTTCACAATCACAAGGCTAGACACTAGAAGGGTCCACGTCCAACCAATTGTCACCTATGTTGATGGGCGGGTGAGATCTAAGGATCGCTGGCTGCGCGCGCATTCCACTCCAGAAGTCGCAGATCGCAAGAAATGTGTCTTCGGAGCTTCAGTACGTATGTGATTCTTGCTACGATATGCTTTGCCCATGCAAGCCCACTCTGTTCGTGGTCAGGTTCGCCGGCACTCCTTCTAACCCTTACAGAGAAGGTCGGTTGTGCCCCGGCCATGCCCCATCGCGCCGACAAGCGGCCCCCCTCAGTTGCCAGTTTTTGTTTCTCGGTCAGTCCGCAGCCTGTAAGAGAACAGAGGTTACGCCACGATGATCCCAAGCCAAAAGCCAAATTCAAGGTCGTGAGTTTCTTTGGTGAAGACCATGGCTTGCTGAGGTTCTCTCTCGTGACCGCCTAAGTATCCGCCGCTCAGTTGGGGCTGCCATGTGGCCCGGCTAGACTAAGATCCACAGATTGGTTGACCTCTCTCCCTATGGAGGGACAATGCTCCCTGGGTGGCTTTTCTTCCGGCAATGCTTTCAGTGCTGCATGGACAATGACACCCTGCCAGATCTGCTTTCAGTCTGTCTGATACGATATGATGCACGGCAGCACCGGTGTCGGGCACTTGACGGGGGCGGTGGTGAGGCAGTCCGTCCCACTAGTCGTCTGTCAAAAACCCCAACCTAGGCTGTCTAGCCTCTAGTCGTCCTATTCACCTCCCCCTTTGAGACTTGGAGCATGCTTGTATGTTGGGGGTTGGCTTTTGGGAAGGGGGACTCGGCAAAACACATAGCGCGGCGCCGGAGCAACCCCGTCGTAATAGCGTACGAGCTACTGACTACTGACCTACTACGGAGTATACAGGGATTTTAGTGACATAGCCTTGCTTATTGGTCTATTGGAGACTAGTTAAGCAAGAAGACCCTTGGTAATACCCAGTAATGTTGGGAACTATTTTTCAAGTGGAAAGAAGAGGCGGGGGACTATTCCCTCTTTCCCCTCTTAATTTCCCTCGTTTTCGCTATGCACACGATCTAAGATTCCCCCCGGGGAGGGGGGCTGCTTTACGTGCCTAAACCTGCGCGAATCTGACGGTCCTCTGGGAATGGGGCTTCACAGCCCGAGCCAAAACGGGTCCATTTCCTAACCATAATTCTCAACAACGATTACTAACTTATCTATCCGCTCGACGAGAAAGTATCTTGTTTTTTTCTCTTTTCTCTCTGGATCTGGTGGCTCCCTCTTGTCCCGCTGGAAACGTATATATAGCTACTTTAGTGCGACCCACGCATTCGGAACAGCTATAGTCGCATCTTGAGAGACTGCGTCTTTGACAACTTCTCTCTCTTCCCCGGGACCAAACACACAAAATTGGGGCCTATCGCACCCCCATTAGCATTCATTTAATCTCCCCTATGACCGCCGCTCCTTGGATCCTTGAGACAATCAAGCTGGCTACGAGTCAGTCCCCAGAATGAGCCCTACTCCGGACCCTCCGCAGACCAAGAAGCGCGAATCGCGTGCCGGGGCACGGAAAGTGACGTCGCTCTCTGCTGAACAACTCGAGAGGAAACGTGCCAATGATCGTGAGGCCCAGAGGACCATTCGTCAACGGACAAAAGAGCATATCGAGCGTCTAGAGCACCAGGTCGCTGAGCTGAAGGTGAAGGGGGATCGATTCGACGAAATAGTCCGACGGAATACGGCGATGGAGATGGAGATTCGCTCCTTAAGACACCAATTAGCCTTGGCTACAGGCAGGCAGGGACATTCCGGTTTGGGTGAGTGCAAGAGAGCCTTCTCTTCTGTTCGTTCGTTCTCATGCTCTTATGTGCTTATCACCTTGTTATTGCTTGCCAGAAAGCACATACAGTACTCCCTCCGGGTCCATGCTACCTTCACCCCACCTTCCGGACTCCTTGAGCTTAAATCCAGCTTCTAGAGCGGCTTCCGTGCTGTCCACGTCAAGTCGAACATCTATGGCTCCTGAATGGCAGTCTTATGGTCCGACTCGAACATCTTCCGCTGGCGAGCCTTCGGACACAAATTATGGGGTCAGACTCGAACCCTACGTCTACGAGAGTCATATTCAAGCACCCAATCCGCTACCGGTCGCTTCAGCCCAAATGAACTACAATCCTTCTCTGTGTGCACAACCCGCCCAGTCTTCTGAACCGGGTTATCAGCCTTATCCACAAAACTACCAACCCGAACCTATCCGCGGTCTCGGGCAAGACGGCTCACATCACCCTGCACATCACATACCCTGTGTGCCGGTGGGCCATCGATCCATGTCAGTGCCGACTTGTTCAGCCGAAAGAGAAGCACCGGTGTATCCTGTTGTTCCGGCGCCACAGCAATATCACGAACAGAGTCTCCACCCACACCCGCCACAAACGAAGAACGAATATAGCTATGACTGGTTGCATCACTCTTGAACCAGGCAACCACAGAGGCTCGGATTATCCAGCCAGCGTGATAGCATAAGTGCGAGCGATCGAAGGAAAGCTCGTCTCTCATGATTGGCGAAATAGTCGGCCAGTGAATGATGCACAGTGATTCGGACAAGACATTGTCCAATTCTGGAATCGATCGCTCAGACTTCAGAATCCTGCACCAGCCGCAACTCTATTCCAGGGTGGCTCTCTTCTTTCAGAGCAAATCGCCCGGAAGCGCGGTTCGGTAGGCATGCCCAGCCATGAGGCCGACACGGCACCCCCGACTTCTCAATGCAGGAGATACGCCCGAGCTTGGCACACCTTTGGCTGGAATCAACTATGGCAGGCTGCAGGCACCACGCCTAGGAAAGAATATGTGACCAAGTCCACCAAGTCGCAGGCAGATGACAATCAATATGATGCAAAGGCTGCAAAGATTCATTTGTTGGGGAATTTTCCGGGACAGTAGATGGGCGCGAATGGGGGCAACCACGGTACTGGGCCGGAGCCCGGCTCCTCCCCGAGCCGGTCACAAACCCACGTAACCAGGAGCCTCTGGAGTCTGCACCACATTTCTGCACCACATCACCCACCACCCCCCCTCCACATCGGCATCATTGGCATGAGGCTCGTCTGCGCAGGTGCACACACACAATGCCAGCCTGTCCAATGCGAAGCGAATTCCCCTGTTCCGCACAGTCGGCAGCAGATGTCTTGGGGCTAGTGGGACTGGGACTGATTGACTGAGATTCCAACAGTGCGAATTTCTCCCTGCCGATCAACAAATCCACCACCTCGTTATCTGAGCCCGTCCCATGCACTCTACACATCTTGAGCTACATCATTGGACAGAAACTTTACGGTTGGTCATCGGCTCCAACCGGTGGCCCCTTCTTGGATGACCCAATTCCCCTTTTGTATGCGGTTCTGTAAGGCTTTCCGATCGGATGGCACCTTGGTTTAGACGAGGATGGGGCCGTTTAAGTTGTGGCATTTCGGATGGGACGATAGTTGGTCAATGTTTTCCCTTCTTTGCCATCGTTGTGCTTGTCAAGATACAATAATTCCGCCTTACGGTGGACTAGTAGATCGGTTTGGATTTCCGACGGTTATCATTCATGCTCCAAGCTAGGCCTCAAAAAAGAACTGACCCCCGAAACTGGTGTAGACTGAAGAAAAAGAGATCTCTAACAAAAAAAAAAAATGGGGCCCGCTATTCTCAACACGGCGCCCGCAGCGCCTACAGTCAGAAACATCCGAACCAGAAAGACAAAAACAAGAGAGCTTGCCACCAATAGGTTCCCTTTTTTTTCAACGGAAAGGAAATGAGTGGGGGTTGATACTCAGTAGTTCGGAAAATTCCGCCCTTCACAAGCGATCACGCCATTGCAGTCTAGTTGGGTCTAAGAGTCTCTAGCTAGGTAGGTTTAAGTTGGTACGAGAATTCACCCACGGTAAGGGGAAAACTACTCCGGAAGGGCCCCGCTGAATGTGACTGTACACGGTATACTCATTTGTGCCATACTGTTAGCGAGTGTACTGCTTCTGCAACAGCTTCGCAATGGTCTGCAGCTGGATGTTGCTCGTGCCCTCGTAGATGACCCCGATCTTGCTATCCCTGAACATCTTTTCGGCGATCCCCTCGCGCACGAAGCCCATGCCGCCCATCCACTCGACAGCGGAACTGGAGACGCGGCCGGCGACCTGCGAGGCGTACAGCTTGGCCATGGCGGCGTCGTGGACGAAATCCTGGCCGGCCTCCTTCTTGCGGGCGGCGTTGTAGACCAGCGCGCGGGCGGCGGCGATCTCGGTGTACGCCTGGGCCAGCTGGTGCTGCATACCCTGGAAGGTGCCGATCAGTTGGCCGAATTGGCGACGGTCGTTCCAGACGTATCTGTTATCGGGTTAGTGATTCCGAATGTTCTTCGGCCGCTTGGTGGGTGGAAGTGTAAAGCTACGATGGAGAGATGATACTCTTGGGAGAGGGTGGCGATCAGAACGAAGGGGAAACTTCTTACTGGGCGGCATTCTCCCAAGCACCCAGCGCCAGGCCGGTCATCTGGGCTGCAATACCAATGCGACCTTCATTCAGCACGCTGATCGCATACTTGTACCCCTGACCCTCCTCGCCGAGGAGGTTACTCTTGGGGATCACAACATCGTCAAAGTTGAGCACGCAGGTACTACTGGCGCGGATGCCGAGCTTCTTCTCCTTCTTGGCGATCTCGAAGCCCGGGGTGCCCTTCTCCACGACGAAGGCGGTGATGCCCTTGTACCCCTGGCTGGGATCGAGGTTGGCGAAGACAAGGAAGATGCCGGACTCCATGGCGTTGGTGATCCACATCTTTGACCCGTTCAGCTTGTACCCCGACCCATCCGCCAGCTTCTCGGCCTTGGTCTGCAGCGCGAAGGCGTCGGACCCGGAGGCCGGCTCCGAGAGACAGAAGGAACCCACGGTGCCGGTGGCCAGCCGGGGCAGCCAGGTGCGGCGGGCCTGGGCGTCGCCGTACTTGAGGATCGCGGTGTTCACGAGCGTGTTGTGCACATCCACCAGCACGCTGACGCTGGGGTCGACGCGCGCCAGCTCCTCGATCGCCACGATCGCCGACGTGAAGTTCATTCCCGCCCCGCCGTACTCCTCGGGCACCTCAATGCCCATCAGCCCTTGCTCGAACAGCTGCTCCACCACCGCCGCGTCCATCGTCTCCATCTCGTCCATCTCCCGCACCTTCGGGCTAATCTGCTCCTGCGCGAACTTCGAGACGGTCTCCGCCATCAGCGACTCCGTCTCGGAGAGAAACGTGATCGGTGTCGGTGTGAGGCCCGAGAGGTCTACGTCCCGCCGCCGGGTCGTGCTGGAGAATGCTTGCGTGCTGCTGTGAGAGTGGGAAGGCCGTGAGGGTTAGTCTCCGGGTTGGTTTTTTCACGAATATCCAAGTGGGCACTATGGTATACACGGTAACCCTCCCGGTGGAGGAGTTCCCGGTGAGATTTGCGGGAAGGGAGAAATCCCATACCTGGGGATAATGCGGGTTCGCAACGGCTGTCTTGCGGCCAGGCGGGCGGAGGCAGCAGTGCGGGACAACGGCCGCAATACGCGGGAGATACTCGTCATCGTGAGTGAAGTGAGACTGTGTGTTGTGGTAGTGGGCATATGGTGTAAGTAGGCCTAATGTTCCAATGGAGCAAGTCTCTCGAGGGGTGATTGTGTTGTATGTTTAGGAAATGAGAGGGAGGAATTGGAAGACGGGGAAATGGAAGCAAGTTGGAGGATGTTCTGGGGAAACGGCGGGGGGGAGGAGAGGGAGAAGCTAATCACGAGGGCCGAGGCTCGAAGTGCCTCGGCTAAACACGGCGTTCCCATGGGTGCATTGCATTCAATGGATTGCGTGCAGATCATCCGTCCAACAACATCAACTTGCCATTCAGACCACCGGGGATGGCCGGAGACTAAGTGAATGATATTCAGCTAGATTATAATGGCTGGCTAACGCACAAAGCGATCTGCTATCTTCGCTAAAGCTAAGAATATACGAACCTAAGGGGAGCTCCAAAAAAAAAAAAAAAAGATACACCCAACCCAATACAAAGCCTTCCAGGATCAGGTCACCAATACAACAAAACCAATCACACGCAAAACACCTTCGACGGATCAAACTTGACGGACTGCGCAAAAGAATACCCCCTCTGGTTCGCCACGATGCGCTTCCCCGACCGATCGTCCGTGAAGTCGCAGTTGTAATGCGTATGCCCGAACGCCCACAGCCGCACCTGCGGTCTCTCCCAGCACGGCTCCCCCGCCAGATCCGTCGCGAACGCTGACGTTATCGGGCTGTCCACGTATCGCGGATCCACAGCCGCCGCCGTGACCGTCGGGCTGTGATGGCTGAAGATGATGATCTTGTGGTGCGGGTCGGATCGCGCGATGTCGGCGACCTGCTCGTTGAGCCACGCGCGCTCCGCCTCGTGCGCCGCCCGGTGCTGCTCCACCGTCCAGTCTTGGATGTAGTAGAAGTCATTCAGTGCGTAGCTGACCCTCTCCTCCTGCGCCTCGCTGATGCGCGAGTGGAAGGTGCATCCTAGCACGGTTACCTTGGGCGAGAGTCGGTAGCGCGTTCGGTCGAGCAGGATGAATTCTCCTAATGATGGTGCTTGCGGAGAAGGAGTGGACGTTGATGCTAACGAAGACGGCCGCCGCCGCCGCTGCCGCCGCCGGCGGTCGATCTCCTCTGCGAACTGCTGCAGGCGGTCTCGCGTGGTGGTCCAGCTGGAGTCGAAGGGCTCGTGGTTTCCCAGTACGAGGAAGACAATCTGAAATCTCAGGAGTTGCGCTTCTAGGAATCGCAGGTACCCCTCGTCTTTGACGTTGCCGATGTCGCCAAGTAGCGCTAGGTAGGGCGCTATCGGCGTGATCTCGAACAGGTCGTATGCTTGCGGCGTCTCGAGGTGGAGGTCCGAGACGATCTGAAATTGTGCCATCTTTACAACAGAGAGACAGGAAGCGCAAGCTTGGACGAGTCCGCTAGTTGAGTGGTCGCTGGAATGTTGCGCTAGATAGTAGTAGATTGTACCTAGCAGCGAGCAAGATGCCGCCGTGTATACCCCGTACTTAGTCGAGCCCAGACCTTGGTAAGCGCCCGGGGATGCTAAAAAAAGGTCCCTGGTCGCCAAGCGACCACTAGTCTGGAGTTGGGTCGTTTGGGGCGGGTGTTTGGAGGACTTTAACAATTGCCTTCCTTGGAGTCGCCAATATTTCGTGATGCACAACTCAATGGTATGAGTTGTATGAGTTGTGGTTCTGTCCGTTGGGCCTGGTTGTCGGTTCAATGCCGCCACTGTTTGTTCTAATGGGGAATTTCCTTCCCAACCAAACCAGTCGCACCTCGCCCTTATCAATCAATGGCGGTGCAGAATGAGGTAAAAGTGTGGCGCAGCATCGCCAAGGCGCGTCTGGGTCCTTATGTCATGCCAGGGTCTGACGTTCACTCGCTCTTCCATCCCCGCCATCCACTCACTGTCCCTGATGGATCCCCTATGACGGATTGGCCATGGAGGGGGGCGTGGTGTTCAGGTATTTATTCTTGTCTACCCTTCCCTCCAAAGGCGCCAGGCTTCTCTCCCCTCTGTGTTCTGTCTGCCTAATAGTGACTTGTCCAGTTCACTCTTCCTCTCTCTCAACTTCGCCTTGATCGTGGCTCGTGCCTGTTATCGGTTTCCCCGCAATACCGACGTCGGTCTTGTCTCCACCTGACGTCGACAGGTCTCGTGTTTTTTCTAATTCACTCTTTCCTTCAATAGAGTCCCGACCATGGCCTCCACCGAGAATGACCCGAGACTCTTGTACAGTATCGACAACATCCGAGCCTTTCATCTGCAAAATGGCGAGGAGTCCGAGCTCACTCCGTCGGGACCTCAGACGCTTTCTTTGTTAATGGTCCCTACTAAGACTGCTATCCCCGGAAGCTCATTCCCCGTGTCTTCCCAGGACGCGCTCACTGAGGAGGACTTCTACCTTCACCTGCACTTACCCCCAGAGCTGGATCTGGCACTCCCTGCTACCACCCAGATTTTCCATCAGCCGCCGACCAGCTATCTGATTCCTCGCTGGGACCTCGGCCCCGACGCAGGCGCCTTCATTCGCATCCAGTTCCCACCAATCGGACATGGGCCGGGTAAGGTGACACAGGAGGATGTTGACACTTTCGAGACGATTCTCGCTCAATGCACGGCATTCCTCGACCGCGCCCCTCCGTCCGGAGACCATGCTCCGTATAACCCCTCGACCTATGCACCTGGGGAAGGCTATGTCTCCTCTGCCGCTGGTCGTGAGGATGATCATGGCAGGATTGTGCTGGTGGATGAGGAGGATGGCAGTGTGGTTGGTGAGATGGAGGGCTACGATGTGGTGGAACGGCCAGATGTGAAACCTGGTTCGAAGAGTGAGTGATCCTGTATTAGACGGCTTTGGGGTGATCGCATTACTAACTCTGACTGAATAGGGCCTGTCGAGATCGAGCTCCCCTCCGAGGGTGAGGGCAACAAGGTCAACGTCAGCAACGTTTCCGAGGAATATCTGCGGATGGCGCGTCATCCGGCATATAAGAACTCGACCATCGTCCAGACCTCCGCAAAGGCGTCACGTCTGATCGTTACCGGGTCGACCTATCTCGCCAATGCACTTACCACGGGGGCTGACACCTTCACGAAGAAAACGCAGCCGAATCCGAAGCCCATGACCTTCTCTGATACCACTCACTCGCGCATCCGCAAAGTCGGCAATTTCTCCGAGGGCGCTGCTGGTCTCTCGGCCAAGACTGTCGGCCAGGTTGGGCGATATGCTCAGAACATCGGGGCATCGCTGACCCGTCGGAATAACACGGAGCGACAGAAGGGCATCGATAAGTACGGCAATGAATACAAGCCTGGTATCTTGAACAAGTCCTTGATCGCATTCTCGACCCTTGCGGATGGCATCGAGCAAGGTGCTCGGCAGGTCTTGACCTCTAGCTCGAATGCCGCCACCACGATGATCGGACACCGGTATGGCGACCAGGCCGGGGCTGTTGCGTCCAACCTGACGGGCGGTGTCAAGAACGTCGGGCTGGTGTACATCGATGCCTCGGGTGTCAGCCGCAAGGCTTTTCTGAAGTCTGTCGCCAAGGGCATGGTGGTTGGGCGTATGCGTGATGGAAAGCAGGTAGTCGTTGGCACCGGCGACGGCGGTGAACTCCCTGCTGGGGCGAGTGCCGGTCCAGCGCAGGGTCAGACGTCTTACGCGGGGAGAGCGCCGTCGCCAACTCCGACTCCGCCACCCGCGTACACTGCTGCGGGAAATTCGTCCTATGGAAAGGCTTCGATGTCCGGGGCGAAGAGGTGATATGTCGACAATTGGATTTCTAGTGAATCGTGTTTCAATGTGGTGATGATCCTTATGACAATGCAAATTTCCGGGTCCTATGAGAAACTTGATGCTGTTTCTATGTTTCTCGTTCTTCGTCTGCTGGTTATGATCCTCCAGTCTGATAGTTAAGATATATGATGCATGCTATACTTAGTTCAGCGATTAGCGGGGGTGGGAATACCTCGCCAATTGCTTCATTGAGATCATGGCTTGTCCTCCGCTATGCTAGTCTGGTTAGTAGTGTGTGTGTCCGTGTAGTTTGGTGGTGGAGCGGGGCCAGTAGTTGATGGACTGGCACCATGGCTGATGAATTGGCCGAGTGGGCATCTATCTTGGACTTTCACATGCTTATACTGTACCTCGACATTCGAGGCTTCTTGGAGGTGGGGCGAGAGGCATGGGAATGTGACGCATTGACCACGGATGAGCCCTCATCTGTGATATCCGGTTGGTGAAGATAGGATGCAAGGAGCATGCTATATAGTAGGTATGCAGCGTCACTGGGTATCATCTTATGATTGTCTTTGTCGGTAGGATAATTGGTTCCATACTGAAGATTATATGGTCACGTGACCCGTAATCATAGCTGAAATCAGTCTTATTGATGATCTCGAGTATTGATAATTCAAAAGTTCAGTATAAACAGCTTTAGATCATTACTGTCTGCTATAAACGTCCCTCCGCCACAGTATTCATGGTGTAGTAAAGTTCAGCCAAGGCGCTCATGACTACAAGTACCTCCCGCGTTTAAAGTCGCCATAGACCGGAGCTGCAATATACTCAATAATCCTGTAGCAAGCTGTACACTTGATCATGCACTAATTATCATTACTGCTTCTTATAGTCGGGCGTATACAGTGCTTCACTTATGCTCTGTGATACCAACAGACTTTGATGGGGTGCGGAAGTCCGTGCGAGGACTTTTCCTGTCTCGGGAAGAATTTAATCCCGCTTCCGGGCTCATCATTCCCAGCCCCCGTCTCCCCATCTCCCCATCGCCCCATCTTCCACTTCTTCCCTCTTTTCTGACAGTTATCAGCTTCCCTCTCTAATTACGAGATTCATTCTCACGTAAAGGCAGTATCTGCTTTTGCCGTCCTCGCCGCCAGTCCTGCCATTCCTGTGTTCTCATAGGACTCTCCAATTTCACTGGTTGACTTTGGATTGGGCACGTACTCGTGACCAGGCCGCAAGAGCTTTTACCACCTTGACTCTTATCTTGTCATCATTCGTGACTCTTCTATACTTCAAGCCAGGGCTGCTTATCACTGTTCAAAAGCCCGGGTGGGAGGGCTACTCGATTTATCGAGGGGTTCTTCGTCTTTTACCTAGCTTATCTTACAGCAACAGAATGAGCACAGCACCTCGAAAGCCCTCCTGGGCCCTGAAGAAGCAAGTCCTCGTCTCTTTACCTCATGGAGACAGTCCTTGCTTGGCTAAGTTTTATGTTGACTATGATGGAGAAACTAACCAAGGAACCATATCACTAAATTTCAAGGCGAAGTTAGCTAATTCGAGAGGCGGACCAGAGCAATTCTCATTGAATCTCCCACCGAGCGCAGTCGAGAGGTACAAATTTGTGCAGCCCACCACTGAGACACTTTTTCCGGAATCTCTTCTGGCGAAACTCCCAGCGCCGACATCTGCTATCTCAACGGTCATAACACTGACACTTGACCTACATGAAATCGGTGCTGTTGCTGGTCCGCCTCTCATACAGCCCCCTAATCAAGTTGACTCGGATTTCACCGCACTAGAGAAGATCTGTAAATCTAGTACCCTACACATACACTTTACCCAGCGGCAGTTTCAACGCGACGACCTTTATCGGCTCAAGACCTTTTTCTTCGCACTGAAAGAGGGAATTCGCCCGAAGGTCTTCAATCATGCTCGCCAAGGCAGAATTGAGAGAGACGGTCATGTCTTTGGGAAGATGCTTGATCCTCCCCCATACCTTGAGGAACCCGACTCCGAGCAGGTAGAGGGAAAGAACCCACCCTCATATAGTCCCCAACCCGAAGGGGTGCACGTGGGTGGAAAACGGCGCCGAGGTATTCTAATATATTGTTATTTCCATGTACTGCCACTTTCCCTAGTAGGTCGTTAATCCTGGTTAGACCACTCGTCATCTCTACCCAAAGATGACAGACGAAAAAGGCCGGTTTTTACATCCCCGAAACCTTCATGTTATTCTACTGAACCTAATACACCGAGTATTCCATCCCCGTTACTGGCCTCAATCCAGCCAACCAACTTTACGCGTGCTTCGTCACTGAACGCGAAGGAACATGATATACTTGCACGTATTGAAAACATGCTCCAGGGAGCCTCCGATGATCTAAAACGTCACTTATTGACTCGCCTGGGGTGCCGTTGTCCGCAGGCTGTACCTGCACTTCTAGAGAGCAACGTATCATCCAAGTCTGACGAGCTTGGTTCCACTAAGGTCGGGCGGATTGATCCCGCTGTCCAGGAATACATTGATCGGGCTATTTCGGACCGTTTCGAGTCAGATAACGTCGAGGTGATCCTTGGTAGTTTGGTGAGGGAGTTTCATGATAAGGTCTTCGGTAGTCGGGTGAGCGAGTTTCATGATGAGGCCTACGATGCATATAGAACGCACGAAACCGAGATCTGCGAGCTGGTTGAGGAAAAGAATTCGGAGGTACGCATCACAGCCGATGAATGTGTGAAGGAGGTGCAAGAACAGGCACAGAGGTGTATAGACGAGATGGAGGAACAAGCGCAACAGTGCATGGACGATATCAAGGCTCGGGGAGAGGAGGCTGAGATGTCTGTTGAGACGTCTGTGGAGACAAAGGTTGCTGAGTTAAGGCGCTGGTTTGACATGTCTCCTCGGGTCCGCTTCGGTGGCCAGTCAAGCCCTAGCCATGAGCTACGCGCTAATGTCAGGCGCAGCTCCTGTTAAGAGTTAGGTGGTCTACTAGACTTAGTTGTCATACATTGTATTAGTTACTATCGTCATCCACCGATAATCTTCTATCATCTCCCTAGGAGATAAATAAGGGAAGCACCCTCGATTTCTGAACTTCAGTCTGCATGCTTAATCATCCCCTTCTTGTCAATATTGCCCTGCGATTATCACACAGATAGGACTGACAACTGAGCGAATCCGCCCAAGACAGCAAGTCCGCGAAAGAAGTACGGCGACTTTGCGACAGTGCGATGGATGGGCTCCCAGTACTGTACATGTCGGGCAAGAAGGTGCCAATCACAATCGCGCAGGCTGGAAGCAAGCCTATAATAGCCTGAGTCGAAATCTCTTTCCTACTTATCTACAACCCTCTTGATGATCGCCTCTTGTCTCTCTGGGGGCATGCCCCCTCGTTATAATCGCTTGGAAGCCGAAGCACTGCTGCTGAACAGCCCTCGGCGTTCTAGTGGGGTAACAGACTGGCTGAGTGGAGAAATAGCAGAACTACCATGGGAACACAGAACGCGCTTGCGATAATCCCATGCAAGTACTACGTATACTACGGAGTATACAGTTGTGAATGAGTTGTCTTTCTTTGGCGGAGATGATCGTTTCTTAACTCCAGTTGACCCCGGTGATTTTGGTTAGCGCAGTGGAGAGTTGCGGGCATGGATTTGAATCCTTGAAACGGTAAGTCGACAAGAGAAGCCTTGATAGCAACGCTGAATGGCTATAACTATGAAATATTAACACTTGGTCATATGAACGGCAGAATCCAAAGGATTCAGAACCCCTTGCACCTTTCCACTGTACTAACAAAATGACCGGGGTCAACTGGAGTACGTTTCTTAGTGCGTGTATACCATGGACGGTAGCCAGAAGCAGAATGTATGGGTAAATGAGAAGATGTTGGATCTTCGCTCCCTGACCCAGAAACCAGTGCGACTGGTGGCTTGGTGTGGTTTGTTGCTTGTGAGTGCCTCAGGTTGTCGTGTCCGTCGGTATTGGTGTCTGACTTACCGGTGTCTCGATGCGCCCATGTGCGGTCTCCGATGGGGTTTATTGAATATATACATCCCATACCATTGTTACTCTTTCATTGGGATATAGTTATACGAAAATGATTGCATACCCGCACAAATAAAGCAAATTACCATCGAGAGATACGATCATCCCGGCAATAGCTAAATTCAACCGAGAGAACGATCGACACTTCTAACACAGTCTGATAAAGTGCAATCCTTTGAAGGTTGTATCCACAGATATACCGGTATACGGAGTATCGTCACCTACTCGATGGTCCTTTTGCAATTGATTCATAAACGCATTTTTGTGCTATCAGGCATGACTAAGACAATATGGCCGAGCGGTCTAAGGCGATAGACTAGAAATCTATTCTCTTCGGAGGCGTCGGTTCAAATCCGACTGTTGTCGTCTTTTTGCTTCACTGCCCTGCTCAAAACTAGGAACAGTGGACGAGAACTGCAAGGACATCGCTGGGCTTGATCTTCCTTTTTGCTCTAGACCACCCGGTATACAAGTTGCATGCCATAGTCGGTAGTAGGTTGCGACCTAGTTTGATACACTCCCGAGTCAGCGCAGAGCAACCGCATTACCTGATGGAACCATGAATATGCTAGGCTGGAGCATGCTAGATTTTGGAAAATAACTGACAACACCAGACTCGAGACTACGGAGTAAGTATACAGCCAGGAAGACGGATAGCGGCATAAAAATCCGAATCGAGCGTGCTGTTGGGTGGCTCTCGAAGCTTACTTACTAAAGTATTTTACAGCACCAGTATCATCTGACTGCGGCAATCATTCATCAAAAGGCAGTATGGCCGAGTGGTTAAGGCGATAGACTTGAATTCTCATTGAAATCTATTCTCTTCGGAGGCGTCGGTTCAAATCCGGCTGCTGTCGAATCTTTTTTTTTTTCCCACGTCTTTTGTGTGTTGCCGTTCTGGACCGTGGCTCCGTACGGTATGGTCTTGACGACACTGCACCCTACCCCGAACTGGCCTCTCATTGCCTATTGAACGAACAATAGTTACGCGATGTCATGCACTAGGTCAGCGATATCCCTCCCGGTTTCGGGGTAGACCGCCATGTTCCTGCCAACACCCAGTCATCCATTGGCGCATTGTCACATATAATCACGATTCATTGATAGATACTGGAAATTTCCCACCAGCGAGATATACCATCCCCGCCCCATGGAAGGGGCTTTCACACCCTTACTGTCAGGTACAGACACGTCACATCTATGCGCTACCTACTTGACTGTTTCCCCGGACGAGTGTGGAGTATTAGAGGCCCTTGTGCTGGCCGAATCTGATTCTATACCTAGTCGACCACGAGAAATAAAGATCGAGGGATCGAAGGCTCATCTTTCTGTCAAAAGACCAAATCCATCGCAGCCCCTAATGTCTCTGCTAGTTGCCCGGAGATAGGGATACTAATGACGTATCCCTTCCATCAAGACAGTATGGCCGAGCGGTCTAAGGCGATAGACTAGAAATCTATTCTCTTCGGAGGCGTCGGTTCAAATCCGACTGCTGTCGTTTTTTTGGGTTCCTTGCCGCGCAACTCCCCCACCCGCACGGCAGTCGTTTTGTAATCCCACGAAAGACACCAGCATTCATGACAGCAAGTCTTCTATTGACTAGTTATATTTTTACAGATCTCATCCGCATGGGCGGCACTGGTACGCTCTGCATGTCATTCTGTGCCGTCCTGCGGTGAAATTCCCGGACAAACCCAGCTATTGCCGTTGCATGGCATGGCATCTTCTCCGAGCCTTATATCCGTGACGCCGTCCTTGGCTATTCGTTCCTTTCACGCGCGAGACTAACTCAGCGCTTGGGGGCTAGCCTGGAGCAGTCTGGGTAAGCTAACTCCTCCCAAAAACAACCCGTCCTTGATTCAGAACCCAGAAAGACCCCAAATCCCGAATGGTTGGTCAGGGCAGACACCCTAGCTGGGAAGTGCCCCTGTCGTAGGGAATACTATTTTCTTTTTCTTTTTTGTCTGTAAAGCATAAGTGTATGGCCGAGGAAGACAGGACTGTGCGCATTGTTATTGTTTTTGTCTTGTGTTTTTGTTGCTGTTGGTGGTGGTGTGGTGTTGCGGTTGTCCTGGGATGCAGGCAAGCGCGCGCTAACTACGGAGTGCTACCTATGCTAGTTAATTGGGGTGCAGCTGGCGAGTGGCAGGGAGAATTGGAGCCGAGGGATTGGCGATGCACGGGAGCGTCGGTTATCTTGTGTTGTTATGGATCATGGGTATGCATGCTTGGGTTAATGGTTTAAATGAGGTCTTGAGTAGTGGCGCTAAGTGGTGGACGGAGAATGCCTGCATACGATGGAACATGTCGTATCTGTCGTCTGTCGTCTGTCATTACCGGCGTCGAGGGTAGACGAGGGAAGGGATATGACACTCGTGATCGATCTCAATGTGATTAATGGTAGGAGGATAATTACCAGAAAAAGGGTCTGTCGGGGACCGTGGATCCGCACTCTATTAAGCTTCCGCACCTGAACAAGAAACAGAACCAGACTTTGGGTCTGAATCGAGGGGATGGGATCAACCGTGGATGGGCACAAGGGAACAAGACTAGAAGTTAAAAGTGACTAAGTTCCATGATGCTGTGCAGCTGTCCGGAGGAGTACTACCGGTAGTAGTTGTCTTACGGGGTGTCGAGACTAAGGCAGGTACAGGCCATCGGTACCTGAGGTATCCAGCCTATCCAGCCCCCGGTGCCACCGTAATCTTCCGAGCCAGCCAATGACTTGCCCACTTGCTTCATGAGATGACGATCGACTATTATTCTATTTCCATCTGCGTCCCCCTCCCTCCCCCCCATGAAACAGTGAGTTTACTGGGTTGTTTTGCTCCCCCTTAGTCTGTGGACTAACTACTGTTCTGTCCGCTGTCCGCCGCGGTCTGGCTGGCTGGGCCACTCAAATCGCTTCCATTCTTCAGTTCGGGCGAGACGGTGTAGAATTTGAGTCTACCAGTAAGTTCATCTTGCCCAGTAAAAACACAGACAGACAGACAGACACATTGCCTGCCTGCCTGCCTGCTTGCCTATCTGCCTGAGCTGTCAACCACACATTCCGTGCCGTGAACCTACACCGGTCCTTTCAGCTGGCCTGTCACTTGCTACCCTTTTTCTAAGTTTCTGATATCAATCAAACCGGTTGACCTGCGCATTTCGGAGAGTTGGCTGAAAAGAGAAAACGCAACAATAACCACAATCACCGACCAAGGCAAGGGAGGGACAGCACCACACGTTCAGGCCCTTGTTTGAGAGAAGCTCCATCATGATGATTAATTTACTAGCTATTCATGCTATGACCATTGTCGACCCACGCCTGTCCACTGTCGTTTGCTCATGTAGCTCTAAATCTCAACAGCTACTTTTCCCTCCCTCCCTCCCTCCCTCCCGCTCGTATTCCAGTCTTCGGCCAGCAGTTTCTCATCCTCAAACTGAACCCTGTTCGATCCGACTCTCTGTTAGGCTGCGCTTCTCATCGGCTCGACCATGACCCTTGCTCGTATCACAAGAGAACAGAGCTTTTCCCCCTTCCCCCCCCTCGGTTGACGGGCGCTCCAAATGAATGAGGCAGTGAGATCCGACCCGTTGACCCGCTTTTTGGCTTGCCCCAGCCAACTCATCAGTCAGTCGATTCACTGGTAGTAGTCTGAGAGAGTGGAAATGTTAAGGATGATGATGATGATGCTGCTGCTGCTGCTGCTGCTCACGGGCATCAAGTATCACGGTGCCAATTGGAATTGGGAGTTTATAATTATCGTCTTACTATGATTTCACCATTGCACTGTAATTATAGGTTCAACATTATTACCTGCTTTCTCCCTCTTGTCTCTCTCTCTCTTTCCCCCTTTGTATCTGTCAATAGGGATTGATCTCCCCTCGCGCGACGGCCGTCTTCTTCCCATTCTCTCTCTTCTTCTCCCACCCCTGTCTGATCCCGATCTAGAGACAGGCCGAACAACAAGCAGCTCTCCACCATTAAACAAAGCGACTAGACTACCCGTTGTGGTAACCGACTGACTGATTAACAAGTTAGTCTAGTTAGTACACAGAGGTAAGTTAGTAGTTTAGTAGCCCCTCTTCTGTTAAGTTCTGATTACCGCCTTGTTGTGGTTGTTGTTGCAGTGTTAGCTGCTGGTCGATCGATTGCTGCTACTGCTGCTGCTGCTACTGACTGACTGACTGATTGACTGCTGCTTGTGCACTGGCACTCACTCCAGTCCAATCCATCTTCCCCCAAGCTGCCTCATCCTTCCTATTCCTCCTCCTCTCCTCCTCTCCTCCTCTCCTCCTCCTCCCACTCTCTCTCTTCCTCTCTTCCTCTTCTCCTCCACCCCCCACTCCCCACCCCTCGTCTTCCCTTTTCTTTCCCCCTCGTCGATCATGCCCTCCAGCGCGGTCAACATCCTGTCTTGTCAATTCCCCCAGTAGTGTTGAACCGGTGCTGTCAACATCTCCCGTCGCCAGTCGCGTTTCCACCTGAGGCTTGCTTCATTTTCCCGCCCGCGTCTGTCGTCGAGCCCGCTGACTCGTACGACCCCCCGACTCGGTAGTCGATATACCTGAGTGTCGCAATTGGAAGGACGAGCACAGGGTTGAGAGTCAATTCTGCAGGGCAGATTTATTCGCTTCCACCTTGCTGTTTCTCCGGACAAATTAACCCAAAGAAAGAGTAAAAAACCATTAAAATTCATCACCCTCGACACGAACAACAGGCGGCGCCCGTCCCTTTGACAACGCGGCTATTGATTGTCCTTTATTTCATTTCCTTTTTTTTTTCTTGTCTTTTTCCCTTTTTCTTTTGCTCCCTTCGCCTCTGCTCCTGCCTGCTTCATTGCCCTTTGCCCGAAAAAGCCAAAGAAAAAATTGATTATCGCTGGTTGTTAGCGACCTGGTGTCTTCTCTATACCAACAACCATTGCGAATTTCTCATTGTTGAGGCTCACTCCTCACGTCGATTGACAGTCAGTCAGAGGCTCTTTTTCCCTTTCCCCTTCTTGGTGGTGGTTCCGCTGGTCCCCTTCCCCCCTCCTCCCCCCCAAAACCCAAGAAACTAACCTGAGACAACAGCTTAGCTACCCGACCGGAACCTCATTCAGCCCCGGAAACTTCGGTCACCACATTCCCATACCACCTTAGATTAGTGAAAGAAAAAAAACTCACCACCTCTTCTCTCTCCTCCCCTCAAAAAAAGTCATCCCACAAATACACACCCCCCCCCACCTCCTCCTCTCCAATCGGGCTTCGACGTGTCTAATTGCAGGTCGCATTGCTACATTCGCCCCTCGCGAAAGAAGAGCGAAGACGCGACCTGTCAGCTGGATTGGTCAGTCCACGTCTGCCAGAAGAGGCTGTCTCGGACCGTGAACACAGCAGTCTTGAGCTCTGCTGTGCCTTTCAAATACGAAGGTATGTGGATTACAAATCGCGCCCCTCAGTGCACATCCCATTCCAATCAGCCCAACATACCTCCGCTGCACCCCATGACGGTGCAGTCATGCTGCAGTGACTTCTCCCCGCCCGCGCGATCCATGCCTGCTGCACTGGCCGCAATTGAGCGCCCGCGCAGTGCCCAGCACATAATTTCGGCGCTAAATTGCTTAGCAGCCAACTTCTTTGACGGTCCCCGACAGCTTCTTCGGCTATGAACGACCCCGAACCGCAGTCCCTACCACACACCTCCCATGCCTCCTCCGCCGTGACCCCTACCGCGCTTCCGTCGGACTTGGACGCCAATCGAAACCCCGTCTACCCCGACCTGTTGGGTGCTCCCCCGATTCCGCCGCCCAGGACTTCGTCCACCCATCGAAACCACCATGGCTCGAGTGCAAAAGCGACAGCCTCGTCCAGCGAAAGAGCATCGAGCTCGCGTCATGGCAAGGGCAGAGCCGAGGATCGAAGCGCCAATTACCGGGAGATGGAGGGTGAGGACCTGTCGGAACGGACAGGCGCTCGCGGTCAGCCTGTCTCATCCTCCGCTGTAGATACACAATCGGACGAAATGACCGACCCGTTCCCCGACCAGGCAACCTTAGTCAAGGAGTCGAGCACCGTACTCAATCAATTGTTGGTGAGCGATCCGGCCGTGGACATTGAGCGGGAGCAGGTGCGACAGGCAGGCGCGTCAGTATCACCATCGACCGAGGGCGCGCCCACCTCGGGGTTGGGGCTGGTGGGAAGCGATGGGGTCGATGACGGAGGTCGGGGTGGGCTGCGCAGCCGCCACGATTACAACGAAAATGCGGCGAAGCGCAAGGAGACGACCTTCGGACAGTACATCCTGGGTCAGACTCTGGGAGAGGGTGAGTTCGGAAAAGTCAAATTGGGCTGGAAGAGAGACGGAACAATCCAAGTGGCCATCAAGCTGATCCGCCGGGAATCTTTGGGGTCGAATCCGAGTCGGCTGCCCAAGATCTATCGCGAGATCTCGATCTTGCGCGACCTTTCCCACCCGAATATCGTCCGGCTCCACGAGATGGTGGAGACCGATCGCCACATCGGTATTATCATGGAATATGCTTCTGGAGGCGAGCTGTTCGACCACATTTTGAACAACCGATACCTCAAGGACAATGCGGCCCGTCGCCTTTTCGCGCAACTGGTCTCCGGTGTCGGCTACCTGCATAAGAAGGGAATTGTACATCGCGACTTGAAGCTGGAGAATCTTTTGCTCGACCGCAATCGCAACATCATCATCACCGATTTCGGATTTGCCAACACTTTTGACCCCGCCGATGAGCTGGGCGAGGAGATCGAATACAACCTGACCAACAAAGATTTCGTGAAGAGGATGCGCTTGGATAAGCCGAACTCCAAAGGGCTGCGACGCGGTGATTTGATGCAGACTAGCTGTGGCAGTCCTTGCTATGCTGCGCCGGAGCTGGTAGTCAGTGACTCGCTTTATACAGGGCGCAAGGTCGACGTCTGGAGCTGCGGTGTGATCTTGGTGAGTGACCCCGCCCGCTTTCGTGCAACTCGCAGGCCTGCGCCGTCCCTTGTCATACTGACTTTGTGATTCTACAGTATGCCATGCTAGCCGGCTACCTGCCATTCGACGATGACCCTGCAAACCCCGACGGTGATAACATCAACTTGCTCTACAAGTACATCGTCACAACCCCTCTGACCTTCCCCGAATACGTGACCCCGCACGCGCGCGACCTCTTGAGGAGGATCTTGGTGCCTGATCCGCGAAAACGAGCGGATCTTTTCGAGGTTGCGCGCCACAGCTGGCTGAGCGAGTACTCACATGTGGTGTCACACATCACCAGCAGCACAACCAAGGTTGCCGACATTGCCACCACTACGGTGCCTTCAGGTAAGATAACAGTTCCTAATGACAACCAGCGCAATCGACTGATCTCCCACCTCTCCAGCTGAGCCCCACAAGGAAGTTCCGTTACTGGCACGGAGTGCATCCGTTAGGGAGCCACCCAAAGCCTATCAAAACACAGTACCGTCTGTAGGGGGGCTGATTCATCATGCCGGGGATGTGTCGCAGGACCAGCCTGCCGAAAAGACCAAGAGTTCTCGCGACACGAAACGACGGACTGTTCAGGTCGAATACGTTGCCCCCCAGTCTCAGACAGTCAGAGGCGAGCAGTTCGCTGGTCCGCAGCAAGCTCCTGCGGAGTCGTCTGCGTTTGAACCTCAATCGCGGAGAGCGAGATCAGGCAGCCGAAGCGGGCCGGTCAATATGCCTGCAAGCACTTCGCACCAAGATGTGCCTGGAGAATCCAGCGCGCGGATGGGAGAATACAAGGCAGCCGCTGGTTCGGCTCCAGCCCCGATATCTGGATACTTGCCTCGCTCGACCTCAGACACTGCGGCGCTCACGGGGCCGATGCCCACGTCAGCCACTCATGCTACGCGTCCCACTACTGGCGGGTCCATGGCCTCGTTCAACGCCGGCCGCTTGCCCTCGAGGGGGTCTTACGGACAGCCTGTGGCACCGACTGTGGCAGCGACCAACGCTCAGGGCCGGCTGGCTCAGCCAAAGAGCCGGCAATTCAGTATCTCGGCGCCCATGCCACATGATAACTCCCAGCAGTCGATCGGTCAACCCAGCACGCAGCACCTCCCACCTAAGTTCAACACGACCCCTCGGCAAGAACCCCCCAAGGGTCACAAGAGATCTAATACTGTGTCCAGCATTGGCGAGAGACTCTTTGGACGGTCCGGCTCGATCTTTGGCGGCCGTGGAGGGCAGCCCGGTGGCTCGCGCCAGCGCAATGGCAAGCGTTATCCTCCCACTAGCATGAAGGAGCCGTATGGCGGAGACGATACACGGATGTCAATGGATTCCCGGCGCTCGATGCAATATGGGTACAACCGCAAGACGACCGAGACTGGTGCCGAGAACCGACCGCGGAGGTTCTCGCTCTTGCCGCCATCCTTCTCGCTGAAAGGCTTTTCTTCTAGCCGATCGCAAACTCCCGACGAAGAGTCGCAAACGGATCGGTCCACGGAGAACCGCCTGGAGCAACCTCCGTCCACTGGTGCCATGCGATCGCGTGCGCGCGCTACCAGTTACGGAACGCAGGATGCAATCGCCATGGCGACCGACGGTGCTCCAGGGGACGAAGTCCCCACGCAGGATGAGCCCATCAATTATCAGGCCCGGATCGATCAGCAGTTTGCGATCTTGCATTCTAACCAGTCTGGTCTATACCAGCCCACTTCGTACAGTGCGGCATCGGCGGAGCAGGTCTATCCGAGCGAGAACGACCACTATTACCGGAACCAAAGCGCCAACCACTCGACGCCCAATTACTACGAGGATTCCACTGGGACATTTGACAAGGGATCCCAACCGTCAATCCAGGCGGGTCGACCGGGACGCGGGACGGGCGTTCTGCCTAAGAACCATCGCAAATTCGCCGACGCTTACGAGTACGAGCGTGACTTGGCGCACCGCCCTGGTAGCTCTGGTGCCGCCAGGAAGGTGATGGACTTCTTCCGCCGGCGAGCCAAGTCTCGGGCCGGGGACGACCGGTAGAGTCGACGTCTACATTAATTTAATTGTCTAAAGATTTAATTCTCACATTTGGACCGACTGAGCATCAGACGATCCATTATTCATCGCCGATCAGTCGCCAGGTTGGTCACAGTGGTAGAAGAACCAAGAACGACCGGCAATCGAGCTTGCAGACTGCTTCTTGCGATTCGGGGGTCGAACGTCTTGGGCGAGGCTCGAAGAGGTTGTGAAATCCACGTCCATACGCAAGGAGTCGATCGAACTGGGCCGAACCAGCGGATCGGGACGTGTCTCGAACGAAGCTTTTCATCATGGAGAGACTTCAAGTGCGACTAGGCTCTTGCAATCCAGCTTTGACAGAGCAAGAGCGGTTATTTGGATACCCCGTGATACCCACGCAGCATTCGTCTCTTCTATTGCTTGCAACAATCGGTTTTTTCTCATTGTACCAGCCACCGTTTGTTTCCGCATACATATTTTTTTTTCCCCTGGTTGTTTCCTTTGTGCCTTATCCCCTTATTTCCTTTGTTCAAACTTTTCGTTTCTTTTTCCCTGTTACTATAGTCGTGTTTGTAAATTGATTCTCTTCGACATTCAGCCCTTGTGATTTGATTCTTCGATTCTCCGGCGGCTTTGCGGGTGTGCTGCGGCCAGGTCCATACCTATCAACATTCCAGGTTTATTTGGAAGTAATTTAATATCGCATATTACTTTTTCGGTGTGATCCGGGCTTGACGGTGTACTTGAATGGTTCAAGTTGTTTGACTTGGTAGGTGTCTGTTGAGTGTTCTGCTCATTAGCGTGGTTGACCTTGACTGGATGCGTCTACTGTACTGTTTTGTATGCATGTATGTGTGGGTCGGGAGGCTAGAAAGTACCTATGTACATCCGCCCAGGTGAGAGTGAATCATATTGTCAGGCAGCAGTGCACTGCTTAGGGGCTAGTTGCTGTGCGGAGATAATCCGACAGTCAGTATCTATCTGCGTAGGTCGGTAGTAGGTCGGTAGGTAGGTAGAGTAGCTGTGGCTGTATCTGTCGCTGTATCACAGCTGTCTGTCACCCGCGCATGCCATCTCATTCGCTTCTCTTCCCTTTCTTAAGCAAACAAGAACCTAGCCGATCTTGAAAGGGGGTGGGGGAGGGGGGGGGGGCCGGGGGGGGCTTTTCTCGTCTCCATGATGGAGCCTATATTCTGATGTTGGTACAGGATAGCGAAGCATCATGAATAGACCTGCATGCCTCGATCGTCTTCTACCGTGCATTGAAATAGAACGCGGGGTCTTACCTCGTTGCTCGTATAAGTTTATTGCTGTCCCGCGGCTGGAGTTTGTATTTTGAGGAAATGGGTCTAGCATGAGGAAGAGCGTGCGGGTGGCGGCGGCTGCTGTAGTCCCTCGGATACTGGATAATGCCATTGTTCGGGTCATGTTGTTTGTTGCTGCGTGGTGGAGATTGGATATTGGCAGTTGGCCCTTGACGAGTGTCAAAGGAGTTGGTGTATGTATGTATGACTGCAGGTGGTTGGTTGCAGCCACTGGCTGACCGGACCAGCTAACAGGTAGGTAACCTAGCTACTTGCAGCTTGCTTACAGTCTGTCTGCCTCAGCTAAGTTGGTTATAGTAGCGCGGTTCAGCTGGGTAGTAGAGTAGGTACAGTACTCGATATGTGTCAGTTCGTAGTTAGTTAGCTAGTAGGTAGGACTGACTGAGCGTGGTATGGCATGGAACCTCGTTCGGAGTGTTGTGTTGTTCGGGTTGAGGGGATGTATAGTGCTTACTAGGTACTGTATTATATATTTATAGTCTTTCTTGCTTATCATGTATGGGGACTGGGATATAGGATATGGGATGTGGATATTGTACGTGCGTTATGTATAGCACCTCCGCCCCCCCAATCTCTTCATTCATCCTTCAGGCATAATAAATCTCGCCATTTGTATGATATGTTATGGCTATAGGTTGACCCGAACACAACCGCTCGCTGAGTATCCAATGGACCAAGTCCAACCCGGCTTTGACTGACTACCTACTGTACGGTTTACGGCTTACTACGGTAGATTTAATTAGAGCTTACTGCTGCGGTGTGGCTCCCGGTGTGTGGAGGGGAGGGGCGAGATGGGATTTTCGATTATTATGTTGTATTGTACAAGAATCTACTGCAGTATAGGGGCTGTGTGTCAAATGTGTACTGTGTTGGTCGATGCGGTTGGTAGTTTATGTAACATGGCTGGCTGTGCTTCTTCCTCGTACGCTTGTAGCTGCAGCTTGTATGGCATGGGGAACATCGTTGGTAGCGGTAGTTGCCGGTTGCTTGGGAGCGATGAATCTGTTGATTGATAGACAGACAGGACGGAGGTACTGCATGCAAAGCAATAACTTAAATAGTCTGGTGAATATACGAGATTCGCAAAAAGACATGACAAGAGTGGGATTCGAACCCACGCCATCTTACGATGATCAGGAAGCTTGATAAGCTGGGTGTTAAGGTGACCTTAACCTGACGCCTTAGACCAACTCGGCCATCTTGCCTTGATTGATGAATAGTGGCGTTGTTATTGACATCATAAAGCTGCATCAGTCTTACAAATCCCTTAGCAGTTTTGCATCCGCTTGCGGAAGACGTTGCGTTATTGGACTTGGGTCAAGTGGGAATTGGCAGACACTGAAGTATTGAATGTAGACTTCTGCCCTAAATCATCCCACTATCTTATCACCAAGGATACGGTGGACTGTCGAAACCTATCGTTGCAATGCAGATTCCAAAC